>NW_026715997.1:0-13492 GCF_029784015.1 Lycium ferocissimum
ATTTTGAGGTTGTTCGTGTCGCTGTATAACGTGATGGAAAAGTTTACTATGTTATGTTTATAACACCGCTACTAATGCTAGTGTTAAAAAGGAAAAAAAAAAAAAAGAGAGCACAGCTACTAAGGCCCGCTAGGTAACAAGAATATGATACGAGTTAAGGGGGTGCTCGGTACAAGTATCGGGTACTCGTCACGGCCCGAGTTGGGTCGTGACAACAACAACCACTTGGTATAAGTAACACAAGGTAGTGACCATGCAACCATTTAATCCACTTATTATTTTTATGCACAAACACTCCTTTTAAATGTCCAAGTATAACATCAGCTAACAAGAAAATGTAATCACCAACACAAGCACTAAAAACACAATTCATAAGCTCTTTAAACTGTGGAGGGTCATTAGCTAGACCAAAAGCATATGAATACAAGGAAAACATACCATATTTTCTCTCGCTAAATAATTTAACCTCACCATTAGATATACCATAATCAAGATATGGATCAAAAGTAATTTCCTCAAGAAGTGGCTTGGAATAAACCTGCAAAAAAGGATCGACGAAACAAGATAAAGATATTGTGAAATTAGCAATATGTGAGCACTTATCCTTTTCCACACTTGAGCGACTATATCCTGCATTTAGCTCAACTTCCTTAATATCTAAGACACCAAAAGCTTCATGTGTCTCATTATCTTCATTGGGAATTTCACCATCTTTTCTTCCTTCATTGGTATCCCAAAGTGGACAAAAATAAATGCAAACTCATCTTTATTATCATCCCACAATGGGTTATCACACAATTTAAAACCTTGACTAATGAGATTAGTCATATCCCCTTCCATTGCTACAACTAAAAGACTACTAGCATAGTGCACATTAGACATGAATGAGTTCTCATCAACAACTGCATCACTAGAGTCAAATAAAGAATGACCTAAACAAGAAGCATAACTCTCATCCATAGGTGATGAAACAACAGATTCAAAAATTGAATTATCATAACTCTTACCTACAATTCCTTCACATTCAATGGCTTTTAAAGCACATAAAGTATTAGGTTTAGCCATTTTACCACAAGTTGCTTCCTTAAAGGATCTTCTACCTTGGTCTACATGTGATGTAGCACTTGAAAATTTTGCGGAATCTTCTTGGCAACATAAGATCTTTATCTCTTTTCTTTTTGTCGTTCCGAGACTCGCAATGTAGATTCAAAAAACACTAGAAAGACAAAGAGTATGGAGGTTAGAAGATAAACAAGAACCATCCTCACTTAAGCTCTCTTTTGATTCTCTCAATTCTTGTAACGTAACACTTTTTGTTCTAACATCTTTGCCTTCACTCTCATTCTTTTCACTCTTGATTTTGTTCTCTCTCCATTCTTTTCTTGTGACAACTCACTCACTTTTCTCAACTGAAACTTTCCTTTTCCTCTCTTGAGTTGCCATTTTGCACCCCTTACTCCACCCAATTTTGTATCTCTCTTCCTTATAATTTTCTTTTTCACTCGGTTCTTTTATTCTCTCATCTCTCTCTTTTTTCTGGAGGTTTAGGAACTTCTGTTAGTGTAAGAGAAGTTACACATGATGAAGAGTCACTCTTTTGTTCACAACTTGACTCCTCCTCTTGGAAGATTACATACTTAACCATCTTATTGGAACGAATAGGACTTTTGGAGTTAGCTTCATCTTGGGACAAGGTGTTATAGAATGAATGCGCCTCAATTCCTCCTTTAAATCACTCCACGTCAAAAGTAGCCGATTAAATTTCACCCAATGAGGGGTTACGATAATCATCGACTAACTTCCGTAATTTCAAGGACAATGCCCTTGTGGCAAACTCCAACTTTTCCATCTCCCAAAAAAATTGTTACAAGCAAATATATGCTCCATATAGTATTCCCATCGTATGTAAGTTTCTTTACTAGCACACATGCACAATCTTGGTAGTACCACATGATTACTACCGCACTTGGCCAATCCTTCATAATCATAGATTCTTGCAATTGTGAAAGACATAGTTATTTTAAAGAAATGTATCACTCGGTTATTTATTTTTTGGCTTTTTCCCTCAATTATTCTCACCCACTCTTGCCTTTTTCCCCTCAAATAACCTTTGAGTTTTACTTTGTGGATTTATAATTAAACCCCACTAGAATCAAGCCCTTAGTAATAAAATAAAGAATTTTAGGGCACCAAAGAGAGTGAAGAACCAATCCTAGAAAGAATTAGAATTTAGTTGAAACAAGACTCGAACAAAAAAGGACCTTTTTTTTAATTTTTTTTTTTTTAACAAGATAAAAGGAGTAAGAAAAAAAAATTGATTGCTTCTTAGCTTTAAAGATCTAGGATCCCCTCTTCTTGTTTTCTATCTTAATCTTTAGAAAACAAATAAATGGAAGAAATTTCTTGAAGAGCAAACACTAAACCTTTTTTTTCTTTTTTTCTCTTTTTTTTTTTTCCCGTCCTTCGTTCAATTGCTACGGTACTTTTCTTTTAATTGTTTTTTTTTTTTTTGCTCTTTTTTTTTTTCTTCAAGAAATCCCCAAGATTATCAAGAATGGAATCTTGATAAAACCGCTCTGATACCACTTGATAACAACGAGGTTAGGGAGATCCCAAATTTATAATTAAAATATAAGAAGTGCGGAAGCAAATATAGAAAAGAATATAAAAACTAGAAAATAAAAGATATGGGAAATTCGAAGGAACAATCCACGAATTTCCAAGAACGTAAGTTCTAAAGTCTTGACAAGATCCAAGTAACAACGTATAGATTTATCGGAAGAAATCTAACGCCTTTACTTGAGATAACAAATCAAAAACAGTAGATTCGGATCTTGACCGCTTTGTGAGTAGCTTAAGACAACAATTAGTATTTAGAACTAATCGCCTTCAAAAGAATACCAAAAAGAAATCAAAGATATCAAGAAGAAATTATCTTACTACCTTGAACTATGAACTAGTTAGGTTGAAAGATAAATCTCAAAGTAATGCCACAAAGGTTCAAAAGAACTCTCAATATAATATATTCTTCAAAATCTATTTTACAATGAATGACAATCACCCCTTTATATAGTTGTAAAGAAGGAGCTAGTCAAAATAAAAATAAATGGGAATTATCTTCCCTAGAAGCATAGAAGACTTCCCACACTTGGACCAAGGCAATCAACATAGATTAAAACAACCTAGAAGACTACCCACACTTGGACCAATGCAAGTCAACATAGATTAAAACAACAATTAAATATTTATTCTAGAAACTAATATTTGGGCTAATTTTGGGCTGCTTTGGAAACTTCTTCTTTTGGGGCCGATTTGGGCCTCATTCCATCTCACTTTGGACTTTAATTTGGGCCTCCAAATAAGTGTAAGACTTGAGGAAAAAATCTGAATTCAATGGAGCTCTTCTGCTGCCATCACAAGATAATTTTTTAATTGCTAATTAAAGCCCGTTGATCTTGACATAACGTTTTCTTGTCCTTCAATGGAGTTGAGCTTCCATGGCTGCTATCACTTATTAGTCATCTTTGGTGCCAATATAAGAGTTGCACAAGTGTCCTTGGCCCACACATGGGTTGGACCAATTAAATTTGGCCACAAAATGTGTGGGCACCACTCCAAAGCCACACGGCCAAGGGCCAAATAATGCATGATTTCCAACTTCCAATTATTCCACTTTTGGTCCCAAATTTTCCTAAATGTCCCACACCAATAAATTCATACACACTTATGCTTTTAAAACAAACAAAAGTCTGTACTTCGCATCCCGGAATGGTTTCGTTTCTAACTTATCATAGTTAACCCGGATTGTCCCAATGTATAAAATACGGGATATAACATCCTCCCCGCCTTTAGAACATTCATCCTCGAATGTTAGATTAACCTTACGGGATCTTATAAGCACTCGGGGGAGTTTTTTTTACAACTATCAGAACAATTCATTTATCAAGCAACATAGTCAAGTAAGGAATTTAATTTACCTGTAGGCACTGGAAGTAAGTGAGGATACTTCTTCTTCATCTCCTCCTCAGCTTCCCAGGTCATTTCCTCCCGGTTATTATTCCGCCACAGCACCTTAACAGAAGCCACATCTTTATTCCGCAACTTTCTTACCTGACGATCCAATATGGCTATAGGCTGCTCTTCGTAAGATAGCTCCTCTGTGACCTGGATATCATCTACAGGAAATATTCTGGAGGGGTCACCAATGCATTTGCAAAGCATATCTACATGGAATACTGGGTGCACTGCTCCCAACTCAGCTGGCAGATCTAATTCATAGGCAACCTTGCCTATCTTACGGATGATCTGATAAGCCCCAATATATCTCGGACTGAGCTTTCCTTTCTTGTCGAATCTCATAACACCCTTCATAGGCGACACTTTCAGAATACCCAATCACCGATCGAAACTCTAAATGTCGACGGCGATTATCCGCATATGATTTACGTCGACTGGGTCGCTAAAAATCTTTCCCGAATCAGCTTCACTTTATCTACTGCCTGCTGGATCATATCTGGGCCAATCAACTTAGTCTCGCCAACATCGAACCAACCAATCGGTGACCTGCATTTCCTATCATACAAAGCCTCATATGGTGCCATCTGAATACTGGAGTGGTAGCTGTTATTATAAGCAAATTCAACAAGCGGCAAATGATCATCCGCCTACCCCCGAAATCAATAACACGGTGCCCGCAACATATCTTCCGTTGAACCGAATAGTGCGCTCGCCCGTCCGTCGACCGAGGATGAAATGTCGCATCGAGACTCACCCGTGTCCCCAATCCTTCCCGAAAACGATCTCCGTAAATTAGCTGTGAACCGGGCACGTGCCCGTCGGAGATGATAGATATGGGAACTCATTGAAGCCTCACAATCTCCTTAATATATAACCTGGCATAATCCTCAGCTGAGTACGTAGTCCGGACTGGGAGGAAATGGGCTGATTTTGTCAGCCTATCAACAATAACCCATATGGAATCATACCTCCGTGGAGTGCGAGGTAAGCTCGTAATAAAGTCCATATTAATGATTTCCCACTCCCACGACGGTATCTCCATCTCCCGTAATAATCCACCGGGCTTCTGATGCTCGATCTTAACCTGCTGGCAATTTGGGCACTGAGCGACGAACTCTGCTATGTCCCTTTTCATACCATCCCACCAGTATAAGTGTTACACCTCGCATTTTTGCACATTTGAATATTCCGAGTTAATGGCGGGAAGTTAAGGACAAGGTTATAAAATTTTTTCTAGAATGCATAAGTTGCGTATTCATTTCTAGTGGCATGGAATATTAAGGAAAAATTTGGGGTTAAAAATTAATTATGGAAAGTTAAGAGTTCATGAAATTAAAGGTTAAGGTGGAGTGGGCCATAGGGCCACATGTTTTATTATTTATGGAAGTATAAGGTGATAATTTAATCATCTTTGTCATTTCCATGCAAGAAGTTTGAAGAAACTTGGAGGGAAAGAAAAAGAAATTTCTAGAGAATTGGAGAAAGAAAAATGAAAAAAAAAAAGAAAAGAAGAGCACATGATCAGCCATGTGCACATATATTTATATATATATATGTGTATAAGATGACAATTAGTCATCTTAATCAATTGTGACTCCTAGAAATTTCAAGAAAAGTGAAGAAAAATGAAGAAGAAGAAAAACGTCCAAGGTGGGGGCTGGCCGAACCAGCCCCATATAGTTGCTCATGAAAATTGTTTCTTTCAAGCTTTCATACTAATTGGAAGGTCCTCTACAATGTGGAATAGTTGATGAAACAAGAAAACCGTTCGTTCTTGCGAAACAAGTCTTAGCCGAGTGGAGAAGATGATTGGAAAAGGTGAAGTTTAACTTTCTTTCTCATGTTTCATGGATAATTTGAGCATGTTGTGATATGTGAAATGAATGAAATTTATGAAAGTATGGTGTGTGCATATGTGTGGCCGTGTAGTGTGTGTTGTGTTAGAGTAAGAGATTAAGTGTATTCCACATGTTTATGTGTTGTTGTAATGTGTAGAGAATGAAGGAAACTCATGGAATGTTGTATGTTGTGTTGTGGCCGAATATGGGCTGAATTGGTATAGGTGTGTTGAACTCATTTTATATGGTATTTTGGTTGTTGATTGTTGTAGATTATGTGACGAAAATGAAGGTTTGATGACTCAAATGGAAGTCGGAAATGTTGTGGACTGTTTTGGAGAGCAATATGATTTTGATATAGATTCTTGTGTGCATGAGAATAATGATCGTTAGCATGCGGATTGTTGATATAGTTTATGAGTTTAAAAGAAATAAATGTATTGTTGGAGTTCTTACGGCATTCGGAAGATTCGGGTTGGAATATCTTGAACTTTGTTGTGAATTGATTATTGATGTGGTTAGAATAATTGTTGGAATTGTTGTTGATAGTTTGGCGGGTTAAATTCCCGGATTGTTGTTGATTAAAATTGGCCGAGTTAGAATCTCGGGGATGGCGCATTTGGGGGAAATGCTGCCAAAATTTCTGTAGACAAATGCGAAGTCAAGGTTGAACTTCTAAGTGCTCTAATTGACGTTTGGTAAATGTGACCAAAATGTAGATTCTGGCGAACTTGGAACTTGAATTTGGAGGAGCGTAAGAAGCGGAAAGAGGTATGTAAGACTTCACTTTCCTTTCTTGGCATGTCCTAGATGTAATAGGGCTGGATACGGGCCTCGGGGACCATTCCTTTTCTCGGAATCCAAGATTGAAATTAGTTACTATTCATTCAGTAGAATTGAAATAGAAAGTGTGCAAAATGTGGGAAAAACCTTCTAGACCTCTAGAACTTGCATAAATAAGACCCGACAACCCTAAAACTCTCCTAAGTAATGTCATGAAACGTATCATACGTCAACTGTGTACGCCGCCTGATTTGACCCGAGGTGGGCCCATTGTTCCCGGATTTTTCTTAGTGCTCCGTTTCCCCACCGACAAATGTTGTAACTAGTCTAAGGGGAATATTTCCATGATGAAAGTGATAATGATGATGTAAAGGAAAGAACATGTCTATGATAAGCATGACAAGGATGACTCCATGACTATGAGCCTTAGGTCAAGAATCCAATGCGAGTATGAAAGTGATAAACTAGTCCTTGATCTTCGATTCTACCCTTTAGCTATGGTATTATTTTCTAAAGATTTCAAAGTCTACAAATAAGCGCATATGATGTCCATGATCTCATTCCATGTTTTCTTTAATGATATACTGTCCGTTGATAGTCTCGCCTTAAAATACTCGTTCCTTCAAGGTGAGACAAAGCGATCGGTTAATCCATAATGTAATCGGAGGTCACCGACCTTACGTCACTCCGATAGACACATGACCTTCCTTGGGCTCCCATGCATGCTGTTTATATGATACATGTATATGTGGGGAATGGGGAGGGCAACTGTTTCCACCTGATTCAGCTGGATTCCATCCCGGACGCGGGATGCCCGGACGCGGGATATGGGAGAGCCGTACACGGCGTCTGTTTATGTGATGTATATATATATATATATATATATATATATATATATATATATATATATATATATATATATACTATTGGGACACTATGGGGAGGGGGGTGGGAGAGCCGATGAATTCGGCGTCCGTAAATGCGAGTAAAAAGTACCGTTTTTCGAAAGGTATCTGTTTTCTATGTACAAGAATAAGAAACACCGTGTTCAGAAAAAAAGAAAGAAGCTAGGCATGCATGGCATCCGCCCTGAGTGGCACACACATGTACAAAAAGTTACTCCTTTATCCTATGATACGGTCTATGTTTCCATACGTTATTACTTACCGCACACGGAGTTACGCTTTTATACGTGATATGTTCCATATGTACATATGACCTCCCCATGATACGTCTCATGTGTATAATACTCTCTTTACACGATATGCTCTCTGAGGCTTTTACTATGTTGTTACTTTCATGCCTTACATACTCAGTACATTGCTCGTACTGACCCCTCTTCTCTGGGGGCTGCGTTTCATGCCGCGCAGGTACACCCAGACGGGTTGAAGTTAATATAGAAGATGTTCCAGCGAAGTTGGCAAGCTCCATTTGGCCTGGAGTGTAGCCGAGTCAAAGTACACGTGCCAGGATTTCTGATCACAGTTAGAGACTTTGCAGACAGAGTCGTGGGTACCAGAAGTCAGTCTGTCAGTGGCTTCATAGGCCAATGTGTCAGTTGGTATTATGATATAAGTTTTATACGGTTACAAATTCGATTTGCTCGGAAAGCAACAGAAAGAATATTTTTTAGTAAGATTTGTCATGTGTATTTTGACTTAGAGGAAAAAAAAAATTACGCATAGAATAAGAGTCAGAGGGTTCGCTCGGCCCTAGGTAAGGGTCGGGTGCCCATCACACCCTGATCAAGATCGGGGTGTGACAAAGTGGTATCAGAGCAGGTCGGTCCAAGGGGTGTTTGCAAAGTCGTGTCCGGTAGAGTCCTGTTTATGGGTGTGAAGCCGGCCACATTTATAAACGGGAGGTCGCGGGCATTTAGGAATGGTTGACCTTCTTTCGTCTTGTGATCGTGCGATAGAGCCAAGTCATAAGAAATAAGACTTTCCTATATAAGCCAGATATGCGACGGAAAATGGCAAGTCACAGAGGTGAGTCTGGATTATTGTTCTGTACTCGGAACTGGAAGTTCTGGACGGCTGGATATGCTATGTAACCACATGTTCTGTGCAGTATTGTCGATATTTACCGTATATAGATTTTGATTTGGATAAGTAGGAATGATAAAGGAGGTTCTGCCAGAATGGGTACGTCTAAGAGGAAGAAGCGCGGAAAGGAAATACGATAAACAGACAATAAACGAGATGCGACGTTTCAAGAAGGGTTATGAATTTGGCACGACAACGAAGGTGCGATCTACCCTCGGGAACCTGGAGGCCCAGGACAAGAAGTAGTTATGCACACAGGTGGAAGGTGAACATTCGGAACTGAAAAGGGCAAAATAGTAATTACAAAGAAAGAACGTGTTACGAAAATGTTTCAGAATTGGTAAGACCTCGACTTGCTCCAGAACATGTAATAAAGGTCATACGAGGAAGTGGACGCGAAAATATCGGCATTAAGGCACCGAATTCTAGTGAAGTTTTTGGGTTAAGCGTGCTCAGGTGGGAGCAATTCTATGATGGGTGACCCCCTGGGAAGTTGGCAAGAAATACTATAAATTGAGACACAAGAGACAAGTGAAAAGCTAGGGTAGTCTAAGGAAAACTAGGATATACGGGATGGTTGGAGACTATAGGAAGACGCATAGGACGAGGCAAACTAGATCGGTGAAAAGACAGAAAGTGCATTACAGCCTTGGAATTAGGATAGGCTTGAATAGTGGTTGGAGGTATTTTGTGGCTAGTTGATAGTAATTATAGATATGTATGAAGGTGTAGGATATCCCGTATATGATTGTATCGGTGGACATGTGAATCCCAGCAACCGAAGTTACGGTACAAAAGGCATTAATCGAGTAAGGGTACCGAAGTTCGAGTGACAGCAAGAGTAAATGGTACAAGTGTTGCAAAGTAAGCTGTTATTATTCTACTATAGATTGAGATTGGGAATGAGGATATGAGGCGAAGTATAAACGGATAATGGTATAGGTACACCCCAAAGGGGGGAGGCAGGTGAGAGAAATGTAAGGATGAGATAGAGACAGTTGATACGGTGTGTGTTTGATATGAACGCTTGAGTTACAAATGGGACCTCTCACTGAAGTGAATTAGTAAGGTCGAAAAACCGACACTAAGGGGATAGAAGTCCGGATAATGTTTAAGGTAATGTGACAAGTTTGCACAGACTTTGAAGAATGCGACGCCAGAAAATGGACGTATATGAAGGGAAAGAGTATGACAAAGAGAATGATATTGGATAGCTTAAGAGCTAATATGAAGGATGGAAATAGCTTTGAAAAGGGAGCTCCCCCGAGGTGCTTATGCGACCCTGTAAGACTAGTTGAACATTCGAGGACGAATGTTCCAAAAGGGGGGAAGGATGTTACACCTCGCATTTTTGCACATTTGAATATTCCGAGTTAATGGCGGGAATTTAAGGACAAGGTTATAAAAAATTTTCTAGAATGCATAAGTTGCGTATTCATTTCTAGGGGCATGGAATATTAAGGAAAAATTTGGGGTTAAAAATTAATTATGGAAAGTTAAGAGTTCATGAAATTAAAGGTTAAGGTGGAGTGGGCCATAGGGCCACATGTTTTATTATTTATGGAAGTATAAGGTGATAATTTAATCATCTTTGTCATTTCCATGCAAGAAGTTTGAAGAAACTTGGAGGGAAAGAAAAAGAAATTTCTAGAGAATTGGAGAAAGAAAAATGAAAAAAGAAAAAGAAAAGAAGAGCACATGATCAGCCATGTGCAAATATATTTATATATATATATATTTATATATATATATGTGTATAAGATGACAATTAGTCATCTTAATCAATTGTGACTCCTAGAAATTTCAAGAAAAGTGAAGAAAAATGAAGAAGAAGAAAAACGTCCAAGGTGGGGGCTGGCCGAACCAGCCCCATATAGTTGCTCATGAAAATTGTTTCTTTCAAGCTTTCATACTAATTGGAAGGTCCTCTACAACGTGGAATAGTTGATGAAACAAGAAAACCGTTCGTTCTTGCGAAACAAGTCTTAGCCGAGTGGAGAAGATGATTGGAAAAGGTGAAGTTTAACTTTCTTTCTCATGTTTCATGGATAATTTGAGCATGTTGTGATATGTGAAATGAATGAAATTTATGAAAGTATGGTGTGTGCATATGTGTGGCCGTGTAGTGTGTGTTGTGTTAGAGTAAGAGATTAAGTGTATTCCACATGTTTATGTGTTGTTGTAATGTGTAGAGAATGAAGGAAACTCATGGAATGTTGTATGTTGTGTTGTGGCCGAATATGGGCTGAATTGGTATAGGTGTGTTGAACTCATTTTATATGGTATTTTGGTTGTTGATTGTTGTAGATTATGTGACGAAAATGAAGGTTTGATGACTCAAATGGAAGTCGGAAATGTTGTGGACTGTTTTGGAGAGCAATATGATTTTGATATAGATTCTTGTGTGCATGAGAATAATGATCGTTAGCATGCGGATTGTTGATATAGTTTATGAGTTTAAAAGAAATAAATGTATTGTTGGAGTTCTTACGGCATTCGGAAGATTCGGGTTGGAATATCTTGAACCTGTTGTGAATTGATTATTGATGTGGTTAGAATAATTGTTGGAATTGTTGTTGATAGTTTGGCCGGGTTAAATTCCCGGATTGTTGTTGATGAAAATTGGCCGAGTTAGAATCTCGGGGATGGCGCATTTACAGGGGAAATGCTGCCAAAATTTCTGTAGACAAATGCGAAGTCAAGGTTGAACTTCTAAGTGCTCTAATTGACGTTTGGTAAATGTGACCAAAATGTAGATTCTGGCGAACTTGGAACTTGAATTTGGAGGAGCGTAAGAAGCGGAAAGAGGTATGTAAGACTTCACTTTCCTTTCTTGGCATGTCCTAGATGTAATAGGGCCGGATACGGGCCTCGGGGACCATTCCTTTTCTCGGAATCCAAGATTAAAATTAGTTACTATTCATTCAGTAGAATTGAAAAAGAAATTGTGCAAAATGTGGGAAAAACCTCCTAGACCTCTAGAACTTGCATAAATAAGACCCGACAACCCTAAAACTCTCTAAGTAATGTCATGAAACGTATCATACGTCAACCGTGTACGCCGCCCGATTTGACCCGAGGTGGGCCCATTGTTCCGGATTTTCTTAGTGCTCCGTTTCCCCACCGACAAATGTTGTAACTAGTCTAAGGGGAATATTTCCATGATGAAAGTGATAACGATGATGTAAAGGAAAGAACATGTCTATGATAAGCATGACAAGGATGACTCCATGACTATGAGTTTTAGGTCAAGAATCCAATGCGAGTATGAAAGTGATAAACTAGTCCTTGATCTTCGATTCTACCCTTTAGCTATGGTATTATTTTCTAAAGATTTCAAAGTCTACAAATAAGCGCATATGATGTCCATGATCTCATTCCATGTTTTCTTTAATGATATCTGTCCGTTGATAGTCTCGCCTTAAAATACTCGTTCCTTCAAGGTGAGACAAAGCGATCCCGGTTAATCCATAATGTAATCGGAGGTCACCGACCTTACGTCACTCCGATAGACACATGACCTTCCTTGGGCTCCCATGCCGTTTTGTTTATATGATACATGGCGTGGGGAATGGGGAGGGCAACCGTTTCCCCCGATTCGGCTGGATTCCATCCGGACGCGGGATGCCGGACGCGGGATATGGGAGAGCCGTACGCGGCGTCCGTTTATGTGATGTATGATATATATATATATATATATATATATATATATATATATATATATATAATATGTTACACTTGGGACACCTTGTTGGGAGGGGGGGTGGGAGAGCCGATGAATTCGGCGTACGTAAATGCGAGTAAAAAGTACCGTTTTTACGAAAGGTATCCGTTTTCTATGTACAAGAATAAGAAACACCGTGTTCGAAAAAAGAGAAAGAAGCTAGGCATGCATGGCATCCGCCCCGAGTGGCACACACGTATACAAAGTTACTCCTTTATCCTATGATACGGTCTATGTTTCCATACAGTTATTACTCTGCACAGGTTACAGTTTTATACGTGATATGTTCCATATGTACAGATACAGCTCCCCATGATACGTCTCATGTGTACAGAATACTCTCTTTACACGATATGCTCTACAGCTTTTACTATGTTGTTACTTTCATGCCTTACATACTCAGTACATTGCTCGTACTGACCCCTCTTCTCTGGGGGCTGCGTTTCATGCCGCGCAGGTACACCCAGACGGGTTGAAGTTAATATAGAAGATGTTCCCCAAAGTTGGCAAGCTCCATTTGGTACGGAGTGTAGCCGAGTCGAGTACACGTGCCGTGATTTCGATCACGGTTAGAGACTTTGCGGACGTAGTCGTGGGTACCGAAGTCGGTCCGTCGGTGGCTTCATAGGCCAACGTGTCGATTGGTATTATGATATAAGTTTTATACGGTTACAAATTCGATTTGCTCTTAAAGCAAACGTAAAGAATATTTGTTAGTAAGATTTGTCATGTGTATTTTGACTTAGAGGAAAAAAAAAAATTACGCATAGAATAAGAGTCGGAAGGGTTCGCTCGGCCCTAGGTAAGGGTCGGTGCCCATCACACCCCGATCAAGATCGGGGTGTCAGGCGATGGATCTCGCGAACCATTTCTTTCCTCTCTCGATGGCACGTCCATTAGGCGCCCATAGACTTCTGGTGATGCATACGCACAACATTAGCTTTCCCGGGATGGTATAGAATATCAACATCATAGTCTTTCGGCTCTAACCACCTCCTCTGCCGCAAGTTTGATTTCCTTGTTTAAAGATGTCTCTGGAGGCTCTTATGATCTTTTTTAAATATCAACGTGAACACCTATTGATA
>NW_026715998.1:0-18653 GCF_029784015.1 Lycium ferocissimum
CAAGACTTTCCAAAAATAGAATACTTTCCAAAAATGGTCTTTGACCCCAAATGATTCTTTAATATTTCATGCCAATAAAATCATACACAACTTATGCTTTTAAGACAACAAAAGTCTCTACCTCGTATCTCGGGATGGTCTTGGCCTTCACTTAGCAAGGTTGACTCGGATTATCCCGACGTACGAAATACGGGATATAACACGAACCCATACCAACAATATTCAAGGACATTTTAAACAATTCATACAATGTTTCAAACATCCCAAACAACACCCCACTTCACCCGAAATCTGTCCCAAACCCGAGAACACAACCCTAACACACTCCTCTTTCCCAACTCATAAATTACGCCAACAATCCATACTTTAATAATGTCATTCCCATAAATATAAAAATTACATTAGATGCACAATAACCTCCAAATCAGCCCATAACAATTACAACATCAACTTGAATCATTAAACTTTCATTTTCACCATAAAATCCACAACGACGACAACTAAAATACTAACTAAACTTTGTTCATTCTCAACCACACAAGGGGGACCCTATTCGGCCAACACCCCTCTATGCCAACTGTTATATCCCGCATTTTCGTACATTGGGACAATCCGGATTGACTATGATAGGTTAGAGGCAAAACCATTCCGGGATACAATGTCGAGACTTTTGACCTTCGATTTTGTTTTGAGATATAATTTGTTCATGAATTTGTTGCCATGGAACATTTAGGAAAATTTGGGACCAAAAGTGATATAATTGGAAGTTGCAAATCATGCAAAACAAGCCATATTGGCCGTGTGGTGTGGAGGTGGCTCCCACCCATTTTGTGTCCAATTTTAATTGCTCCAACACATGAGTGTGGGCCTTGAACACATGTGCAACTCTTGTGGAAGCTTAAAAGATGACTTCTAAGTCATCTATTCTCATTCCAACACTTAGAAAAAAAAAGACAAGAAGTTGAAGAGCCAAGAGAGGCTCTCGGCCAAGAGAGCAAAAATCCAAGTTCAATTTGAGCCATCCTAAAATTATTTCTTTGATACAAATCCACTAATTGGAGGTCCCTAAGTAGCGTGGAAGTGTTGTTGGAGTGATGAACCCGCTAGTTTTCATCCTTGGAAACCCTAGCTAGTTGTGGAGTTGAAGAAGAAAGGTAAGAATTAATCATGTTTTATGTGTTATAAAGGTTGTATGCATGTTGTAGTATGCTAAAATGGATGAAAATAATGAAATATAGTATGTTGGAAGTGAGTCGTGTGCATGGTGTGTTAGCCGTGTGAGGTGTGTGTGTGTTGTGTTGTGTTGAGGAGATGAATTGAATTTATGTAGCATGTTCAATTGTTGTAGTATGTTGAAACGGATGAGAATAACTAATATATGCATGTGTGGTGATGGCCGAATGTGAGTCATATTATATGACAAAGAACGCATTAATATCGCTTAGTGTTTAGTTGTCGTCGTTATGAATTCTATGTTGGCGATAAGAGTTTAATGACTCAAATTGATATCGTAAGTGTTGTGGGCTGAATTGGAGACTATTGTGCATTTGATGTAATTTGTGTATTTATGGGAATGACATTGTTAGAGTGTGGATTGTTGGTGCAAATCATGATTCGGGAGTTAAGAGTGTGGATTGTGTTATGGATGGTGTTCACGGGTTTGGGGCAATTTCGGGTGAATTGGAGTATTTATTGGATGGTTGGAAATATTGTGTGAATTGTTTATAATGTTCTTGAATATTGTTGATATGGATTCGAACTAGTATTTAAATGTATGAGCGTTGATGTTGGCTTGTGTCACGACCCAACCCCGTAGGCCGTGACTAGTGCCCGAGCTGGGCACCCAAACGCGCTCACTAACCAGATTCGGCATACAAACGACTCGTACGTAAATCAGTATCAGACGTGGCTCCAACCGACGCATACAAACATATGCCACGGGCGGCAAGGCTATCATAATATACATAGCGTAGCAAAACATACATACACGCGCGCGACAAGGCTGCCACGGCGGATGGGCCGCCCAAACACAACTTACTCAACGCATCCGAACAAAACTGTACATAACCCACATCTATGTCTACAGACCTCTAGTACAGATCAACCGAGTCATATGACGGGACAGGGCCCGCCGTACCCCTGAATGCGCAAATACATACACAACGAGAGAATATATACCAAAATGTAGGCTCGGAGAATAAAGGGAGCTCTCCAACGAATAGGATAGGTGTCCTAGGCGGCGGATCACCGAATCGTACGTCCGTACTGCGCGGGCATGAAACGCGACCCCGAAGAAAGGGGTCGGTACGGAATATGTGCGAGTATGCAAAGCGTAAAAATGCGGTAATCAAACCGAGTCATAATCGAAACGGAAGTACGTAAAGTAAGTACATATCCAAAATACCAAAATGTTTATTTATTATATTATTTTTTTTTCTCAAGAAAAACAAATTGTGTATAGGACTCAGTATCACACCACATACCGCGGTCAAAATCCAGCGGCACTATCACATCACATAACATACCGCGGCCAAATACCCAGCGGCAATATCACAGAACATACCGCGGCTAAATACCTAGTGGCAATATCACGTAACATACCGCGGTCAAATACCCAGCGGTTATATCACATAACATACCGCGGCCAAATACCCAGCGGCAATATCACGTACCAGCATACAAATCATTATTACAAACCCAATAGAATAACCAAAGCGAACTATTATTTCTAAACCAAGACAATAGCCAAATTAAATTTCCTCTGAATATCACTCGGGAACATATCAGACCGAACTTCAGAATCCATAGTCACGTATCGGAATCATAGGTATACGAATCATTATTTTAGACTCAACAGACAAATATATAATCTTACTCGGGGGTCAGAAAGGTAGTCATATTAAGTTCCTTTCAAAGAACCATCAGAATCATACAGAAGAAAATTGCGGGACCCACGGACGAGCGTCAACCCAATCCGGGCCCGCCTACGAAAGCCATAGTCATCACATGTTATCGAACCATTATTACAAACTCGAAATATAAGTAACCTGATCGTACTAGAAATTGGAATAAAAACCAAATCGAATTCTTTCAAAAGTCGTTAGGATTATAAAAAGAAGAGTCGCGGGGCCCACGGACGGGTGTCGGCCCGAGTCGGGCCCGCCTATGAAAAACATACTTATCATACACCATACCATCACCTACGAGCATATCGAGGCAATCCGAGCCTTTCTGTGAAAGATACAGGCGTTCGTAGTTGCGGAATTCTTTAAAAACCAAACTTGTTATGCAAAATTTGAAAATCAAATATTCCAAAGACATAAGGGCCAATATTTCATCATATCAACATACGAATTCCAAGAAGCAAATAAGAGCCATAAACATGCTCGGATTGCGAGAACAGGATTTCCTCGAGGCTCGTGTCATAGCCTATTCGTAACTAAGGCATGCCAAAAGATGGAAAAGTAAGCATTACATACCTCGAGTGCCCTCAACGCTAACTCAAACTCAAGCTAGTCCAACTCAAACCTATGTCTCGGGCTGCCCAAAGTCTACATAACATCAATAATTATCAACGTTACTATATGCGTTTAGAAGTTCATTTCCAAACTAACACATGATTCTACGAAAATTTGGGCATCACTTCCCCTGTAAATAGACCAACCCCGAGAATTTAACTCGGCCAAATCAACAACAACAACAACAACAACCAACCTAGCAACATCAATAACCAATCCAAAAGGCAATATAACATTAGTAACCCTCTTTTACATCATCCAACAACATTCATAATATTCAATTCAACGCTTACCTTCAAGCCCACATCAACGCTTATACATTCAAATACCAATCCGAATCCATACTAACAACATTTAAAAACATTATAAACAATTCACACAATATTTCCAACAATCCAACTAATGTTCCAATATACCCGAAAACTGTCCCAAATCCGAGAACAACATCCATAACATATTTCTAACTTCCGAATCATGATTTGTACCAACAATTCACATTCTAACAACATCATTCTCATAAATATATAAATTACATCAAATGTGCCATAGCCTCCAAATCAGCTCGCAACACTCACAATATCATTTTGAGTCATCAAACTCTTATCGCCAATATAGAATTCATAACGACGACAATAAAAACGCTAAGTAGAATTAATTCATCCTTTGTCACATAACATGGCCCATTTTCGGCCAACACTACATTTATACATATGTGGATGATTCTCATTCTTTTCTTCACACTACACAACCAAACATGCTACATAAAATCAACTCATCATCTCAACACAACACACATACCTACACACACACACGGCCATACACTACACACACAACCTCAACTCCAACATGCTATATCTCATGATTTTCATCCATTTTAACATATTACAACATGCATACAACCTTTATAACACATAAAACATGATTAATTCTTACCTTTCTTCTTCAACTTCTCAAATAGGCTAGGGTTTGCAATTGACACAACGAATGGTTGGATGACCCGAACAACACTTCCACGTTACTTAGGGACCTCCAATTAGTGGATTTGTATCAAAAAAATAATTTTGAGATGGCTCAATTTGATCTTCACTTTTTCTCCTCTTGGCCGAGAGGCCCTTTAGTGTTCATCCAAGTTCCTCTTTTTTTTTCCTAAGTGTAAATGAGGAAAGATGACTTAGAAGTCATCTTTTAAGCTCCCACATGATTCACACAAGTGTCTATGGCCCACACATATGTGTTGGAGCAATTAAAATTGGACACAAAATGTGTGGGGCCATCAACAAGCCACACGGCCAAGGCCAATTTTTGCATGATTTTCAACTTTCCAACACTACAATTTTGGTCCCAAATTTTCCTAATTGTTCCATACCAACAAATTCATGAACAACTTATGTCTCAAAATCAAATCGAAGGTCAAAAGTCCCGACTTTGTATCCCGGAATGGTTTTGTCCCTAACTTTCCATAGTTAATCCGGATTGTCCCAATGCACAAAATACGGGATATAACATCCTCCCCCCTTTAGAACATTCATCCTCGAATGTTAAACTAACCTTACGGGTCTTACAAACAGTTCGGGAGAGTTTCTCTCACAGCTATCACATACAGTTGATACATTAATTAGCATAACCAATTAAGAAGTCTAGATTGCCTGTACCCGCGTCCAGTGGCGCCTCCTGATCCTGGCTACGGGTAATGCATATAGGCGGTTCGATGGACCGCCAGAACTGGGGGCTCCGCCACGGCCTCTGCCACGGCCTGCTGGGGTCGGTATGCCCCGCCCCATCGGGCGCATAGATACAGAAGGGGAAGACGAATCGACAAACCGGCCGTGGAGGCCGAGTCGCTCCCCCTGCATCGCCCCTGAGTGGACAATTTCTCATAAAATGGCCCTGCTGGCCACAGGTAAAGCAAGCGCCCGTGGCACGATAACACTCCCCAGAGTGGTGTCCCCTACAGTGAGGACATCGGGGCAGGGGTGGCCTCCACTGGCTGGAATCTCCGTCCATCTGTGAGCCCGAAGCCCTGGAACTCTGCCCTGCCTCTAAATACCCCGCATCATCCGGTCTCCACCGGAGCCGTGGGGGTGTGTACTTGTGGCCGGCCGGGGAGGATATCTCGCTCCGCTCGGCCGCCGAGCTTCCGCCCTCGAGACCCCCCGAATATCCCGCGGACCGGCCCTCTGGTCGGCCCTCATCGTAACCCCCCGTCGTGGCTGACGCCTTCGTGTCGCCTCCTCCATACCCTGGGCATATGCTTGAATTCGTGCGATGTCCATCCCCGATCGGCCGCCATCACCGTACAACTCACAACCAAGCAGTCATCCGTGCCCCTATCACATACCGGTGCATCCGGTCAGTCATATCAGCTACATACAGGCGCATATCTGGCCAGCGAATCAAACTCCAGGCTATATTCCCGGGACGCCCTCCCCCTCTCGTTCAACAAGCAGGAACCGTTGCACTCCCGGCCCGCTCATCCTCCGGAGGTAGAAAATGGGCCGAGAAGGCCTCGTAAACTCGATCCATATGGTCAGAGGGGCACCCTCGCTCTAGACAAACATCCAAGACTCCATACCAATTAGCCGCTATATCGTGCAACCGATAGGATGCCATCTCAACCGACTCGCTCGGAAGCACCGATCAATCGCAAGTGCACGCCGCACTGCCGACGAACTCCCCGAGGGTCCCTCGCGGGCTTTCGACCCGAAAACTCGTGGGCCACAAAGCGAGTAAAAATCACGGGCCCCTTCGACTATCGCGCCGTCTCACACGATCATCCCCTACTCCCGTCCGTGAACCCGCCCGCTACCAATCGAGTCAATAACCCGGACCGCCTCTCGCAGGTCCCATCATCCGCCCCGGGCCGGGGAGCGAGGCACAGTACCGGCGCCGCGCGGAGCCGGCGGCGGAGCCCCTCGTGTCGGCACCGTGGTCGCTCCAAATCCCTCCGATACGAGGGTAGAGAACTAGCCATCGGAGGCACAATCTCCGCTCGGTTGGGCACGGGCCCTAGTAGCTATCCGGGCCCGGCTGGTCTCAGCTGCTGCTGTAGACTTGCCCTTCTGGGCAGCTGTGGCCTTCCTCGGAGGCATCGCTGAAATCATAACAATCCGTTAGGGAGGGGTCATCCTGATAATACAGCTCTATCGCACGATCTAAGATCAGAAAGAAAGATAACATCCTAAATGTCCCGTAGCCTCCTGTTTATAGATGTGGTGCACAACACACCGATAAACAAGACTCTACTAGACACGGTGCGTAGACTTTCCGAGACGAACCGCTTTGATACCATACGTCACGACCCAACCCCGTAGGCCGTGACTAGTGCCCGAGTCGGGCACCCATACGCGCTCACTAACCAAATTCGCATACAAACGACTCGTACGTAAATCGCACGTATCGTGGCTCCAACCGACGCATACAAACATATACGCACGAAGGCCGGCAAGGCTATCATAATGTACATAGCGTAGCAAAACATACATACACGCAGCCGACAAGGCTGCCACGGCGGATGGGCCGCCCAAACACAACTTACTCAACGCATCCGAACAAAACTGTACATAATCCACATCTATGTCTACAGACCTCTAGTACAGATCAACCGAGTCATATTGTTACACCCCGTATTTCGTACATTGGAATATTCTAAGTTGGTTGCGACGAGTTATGGACAAGACTTTTAATTTCCGGTTTTGTTGATTTTGTCTCAATGCATAAGTGCATATTCATCCTTTGTTGGTATGAAGTGTTAAGGGTAAGATTGGAATAAGGAAAAATTAGAGAATGAAAGTTGGAAAAATTTGGGACCAAAAAATGAATTATGAAAAGTTGGCCATTATTTGAAAAAAAGGCCAAGTGGCCGGCTATGTGTGTGTGTGTGGAGTGGTGTGGGCCATGGCACACATGTGCAAATTATATATGAGGAATAAGATGACTAATTTAAGTCATCTTCATCTTTTCTTATCCCTTAGAAACTTCAAGAGAGATGAAAGAAAGAAAAGAGAGGAGAAACGGCTAAGGGAGAAAAAAATGGAAGACCAAAAATTGACCATGGAAAATTATTTTCTTCTTGTTTTCCTACAAATTGGAAGGTTCTCATTAACGTGAAGTGGTTGTTAGAACAAGAAAACCGCCCGTTGTAGTGTTTCATGAAAGTTGGCCGTGGGAGGAGCTAAAGAAAAGGTAAGATTTAATCCTTCTTTACATGTTTTATGGATGTGTTGAACGTGTTATGGTGCATGGAAATGGATGGAAAATCATGAGAGGTTGTATGTTGGGAGTTGTAGCCATGGGTGTAAGTTGTTGATGTAAGCATGACGAACCAATTTTATGTGATGTAATTTGATAGTTGTGGATGTTGTGGAGTGTGAAAATGAATTAAAATCATGAAAATATGGATGTTAAAGTTGAGTTGTGAAAGTTGAAGGTTGGCCGTGTGTTGTGTGTATGGTGTGATGATAGTGATTTAATTGTATACAACATGTTTGTGTGTTATGGTAATGTGTAGAAAGTGAATGAAACTTATGGAATGGTGTAGGTTGAGGGTTGGCCGAATAGGGGCTGTTTTTGGTAGCTTATAGCGAGTTGATTTTATTTAGTATGTTTTGGTTGTTGTCGTCATGAATCCAATGATGTAAATAAGAGCTTAATGTGCCAAGTTGGTGTTGTAATTGTTGGTGGGCTGATTTAGAACCTTAAGAAATTTAATGTAGTTTCATGGATTGGTGGAAGATAATGTCGTCAATGTGTGAAATTGTTAGTATGGTTTATGAGTTTGGAAGAAAGGAAATGCGTTGTTGATATTTCCTTGGACTTGGAAGGTTTCGGGTTGCCTTATGTTTTGGTTGGATTGTTTTGAACAATTTTGTAAATTGTGGGAAATGTTATTGATTTGTGTTTGAAAGGTTTGAATTGTTATTCGAATATGCGATCGTTGGTAGTAGTTTGAAAATATGTAGTTAAGTTGAATATAATTGGAATGTTGTCGAAGTATGTGGAAATGACTTGTTAGTGTTAGAATGTGTTTGAAATTACTTCTTGATGTTCTTGAAATGGGTGTTGGTATTGTTGTTGACGATTTGGCCGAGTTAAATTCTCGGGGGCGTCCAAGTTATAGGGGAAGTGCTGCCCAAAATTCTGTAGAAAAAAAACATGGGTTTGGAATTGGATCCTTTAGCGCTGGACTAATGTTCGATGCCTATTGGTGTTGTTGTAGATTTTTGAGAAGACGAACTTACGTTTGGATTAGCTTAGGAAGCAAGCCAGGTATGTGAAGCTTACCCTTCTCTTCTTTTTGGCATGTCTTAGACGGAATTAAGGTATAACATGATATGTACCTCGGGGAAATTCCATTCGTAAATCTCGAATATATTTGTGAATCGTATTTGCTTGTGCTGTTGGCATCCTTAGTATAGTCAAGCTGTGGTTTGTATGTCTTCGATATGGTTGAGTTTGGAATGTTGTGTAAGCAATTCGTATAAGTTCCTTGATGTTCGTATCTTTAACGCGGTGAGTTATGACCCTTATGTCTTTTGTAGGATTAAACTTTTAAGGTTTCAAAAGAGTTCTATTTTCAAAAGAATCTTGTTTTCAAAAGAGACTCGTTCTAAAACGACCTTGAAACTACGAACGTCCGTAACTTTTGCATACAACCTCGAAACGCCCCAAAACATAATATGTAAGTTCATAAGACATCACTCTCCCCTACCCCTCGTAGTCGGGCTCGGACGGGGGTCGGCACCCGTCCGTGGGGCCCGCGGCCTTTCTAGGCTACCTTTATGGATTTTTTCGAAAAGTTTAATATTTTCTTCACTATGATTATTTACTATTCTGTCGAGTTGGAAATAAGGATTTTACGCCTATGATTTTGACGTGTAACAACGGTTTCTAAAGTTCGGTTTGCCATGCCCCGAGCGAGATTCGGGAGAAAACTTGATTTGACTATGGTTTTGGATTTTCAAAAAAAAAGAGGGTTTGTTCTGATCATTCGGTTGAGTCTGTGATGATGTTTGATATGCGTGTGGTTACTTACGATCTGCTCGTGCGTTCTGTGTTACCTCTTTCACCGGATCCCGGGCCGGTATATGATCGTGCGCACTATGATATATTCGAAGTTATCTTGTGTTACGGTTCCGAGACCTCGCCATAGGCCGGGTTCCGTTTATGAAGTTATCTTTGTGATATGGCTTATGATGTGTTGTGATGATGTGTTGTGTTCGGGGATACGGAGATTTGAAATCTTCTCGGAGTTATCTTGTGTTGTGGCGCCGAATGAGGGTGGCGACCACGTTACGTCCATCGGGTCCTATGGACCGCATTTGATATGTGATGATGTATGATGAGTTTGTTCTCCGATGATGAGTTTGATCACCGATGATGAGGCAGATCCCACATCGGTTATTGTCATTCCATATGACAGATTATGATGCGTTCGGTATGAGTATGCATGATTTGTGTGTCGGATGTAAGTACTTAGATAGTTGGGTTATTACGACTTCACTTTCTGTACTTCCTACTTTAGTTATGACCTCGTTTGATGTATGCTATGCTTTACATGCTCAAGACATATTTCGCATCGACCCCGCTTTCTTCGGGGGTCGCGTTTCATGCCACTTGTACCCACGGATGAGTCGGTGATGTTAGCGGTGGAGATGCTCACCGGATTGGCGAGCTCCATTTCCTCCGGAGTCTTCGCCGAGTCGAGTGCTTTGTATGGTGTTCGAAGTTATGATAGAGACTTTGCGAGACGGTGTCGATTGTATGATATGTCGAGTCGTTTTGTAAGCGGCTACGTAAGCGGTGTATTTGTATGCATTATGCTACCGATGCGTTTGGCAAGCGGCTATATAAGCGAAAACTGTTATGCCTTATATTACAGTTTTCATACGATTGCAGATTTTATTTGGTTTGAAAAAAAAAACGAAAGGCATGTTTGTTTTCTGAAAAAAAATTTCATTACGTGTGTATGTTATGTTTTGTGGGCCCAGTGTGGTCATGGGTGTTACGTTAGTCAGCGGGTTCGCTCGGCCCTAGGTAAGGGTCAGGTGCCCATCATACCCTATCGGAAATTGGGGTGTGACACATATGACGGGACAGGGCCCCGCCGTACCCCTGAATGCACAAATACATACACAACGGGAGAATATATACCAAAATGTAGGCTCCGGAATAAAGGGAGCTCTCCAACAGCAGGATAGGTGTCCTAGTGGCGGATCACCGACGTACGTCGTACTTGCGGGCATGAAACGCGGCCCCCGAAGAAAGGGGTCGACGGAATATGTACCGAGTATGCAAAGCAGTAAAAAAATAGGTGATCAAATCGAGTCATAATCGAAACGGAAGTACAGAAAGTAAGTACATATCCAAAATACCAAAATGTTTATTTATTATATTATTTTTTTCTCAAGAAAAACAAATTGTGTATAGGACTCAGTATCACACCACATACCGCGGTCAAAATCCAGCGGCACTATCACATCACATAACATCACGGCCAAATACCCCGGCAATATCCTGAGAACATACCGCGGCCAAATACCCGGCGGCAATATCACATAACATACCGCGGCCAAATACCCGGTGGTTATATCACATAACATACCGCTGCCAAATACCCGGCAATATCACGTACCAAGATACAAATCATTATTACAAACCCAATAGAATAACCAAAGCGAACTATTATTTCCAAACCAAGACAATAGCCAAATCAAATTTCTCACCGAATATCACTCGGGAACATATCGACCGAACTTGAGAATCCATAGTCACGTATCGGAATCATAGGTATACGAATCATTATTTCGACTCAACGATAAATATATAATCTTACTCGGGGGGTCGAAAGGTAGTCATATTAAGTTCCTTTCAAAGAGCCATCGAGAATCATACGAAGAAGATCGCGGGACCCACGGACGAGCGTCAACCCTTGATCCCGGCCCGCCTACGAAAGCCATAGTCATCACATGTTATCGAACCATTATTACAAACTCGAAAGATAAGTAACTCCGATCGTACTTGAAATCGAATAAAAACCAAATCGAATTCTTTCAAAAAAGTCGTTAGATTATAAAAAGAAGAGTCGCGGGGCCCACGGACGGGTGTCGGCCCTAGTCGGGCCCGCCTATGAAAAACATTCTTATCATACACCATACCATCACCTACGAGCATATCGAGGCAATTCGAGCCTTTCTGTGAAAGATACAGGCGTTCGTAGTTGCGGAATTCTTTAAAAACCAAACTTGTTATGCAAAATTTGAAAATCAAATATTCCAAAGACATAAGGGCCAATATTTCATCATATCAACATATGAATTCCAAGAAGCAAATAAGAGCCATAAACATGCTCGGATTGCGAGAATAGGATTTCCTCGAGGCTCGTGTCATAGCCTATTCGTAACTAAGGCATGCCAAAAGAAGAAAAAGTAAGCTTTACATACCTCGAATGCTCTCAACGCTAACTCAAACTCAAGCTAGTCCAACTCAAACCTATGTATCGGGCTGCCCAAAGTGTACATAACATCAATAAATATCAACGTTACTATATGCATTTAGAAGTCATTTCCAAACTAACACATGATTCTACGAAAATTTGGGCAACACTTCCCCTGTAAATAGACCAACCCCGAGAATTTAACTCGGCCAAATCAACAACAACAACAACAACCAACCTAGCAACATCAATAACCAATCCAAAAGGCAATATAACATTAGTAACCCTCTTTTACATCATCCAACAACATTCATAATATTCAATTCAACGGCTTACCTTCAAGCCCACATCAACGCTTATACATTCAAATACCAATCCGAATCCATACTAACAACATTTAAAAACATTATAAACAATTCACACAATATTTCCAACAATCCAACTAATGTTTCAATATACCCGAAAACTGTCCCAAATCCGAGAACAACATCCATAACATATTTCTAACTTCCGAATCATGATTTGTACCAACAATTCACATTCTAACAACATCATTCTCATAAATATATAAATTACATCAAATGTGCCATAGCCTCCAAATCAGCTCGCAACACTCACAATATCATTTTGAGTCATCAAACTCTTATCGCCAACATAGAATTCATAACGACGACAATTAAAACGCTAAGTAGAATTAATTCATCCTTTGTCACATAACATGGCCCATTTTCGGCCAACACTACATTTATACATATGTGGATGATTCTCATTCTTTTCTTCACACTACACAACCAAACATGCTACATAAAATCAACTCATCATCTCAACACAACACACACACCTACACACACACACGGCCATACACTACACACACAACCTCAACTCCAACATGCCATATCTCATGATTTTTATCCATTTTAACATATTACAACATGCATACAACCTTTATAACACATAAAACATGATTAATTCTTACCTTTCTTCTTCAACTTCACAAATAGGCTAGGGTTTGCAATTGACACAACGAATGGTTGGATGACCCGAACAACACTTCCACGTTACTTAGGGACCTCCAATTAGTGGATTTGTATCAAAGAAATAATTTTGAGATGGCTCAATTTGATCTTCACTTTTTCTCCTCTTGGCCGAGAGGCCCTTTAGTGTTCATCCAAGTTCCTCTTTTTTTTTTTCTAAGTGTAAATGAGGAAAGATGACTTAGAAGTCATCTTTTAAGCTCCCACATGATTCACACAAGTGTCTATGGCCCACACATATGTGTTGGAGCAATTAAAATTGGACACAAAATGTGTGGGGCCATCCAACAAGCCACACGGCCAAGGGCCAATTTTTGCATGATTTTCAACTTTCCAACACTACAATTTTGGTCCCAAATTTTCCTAATTGTTCCATACCAACAAATTCATGAACAACTTATGTCTCTAAATCAAATCGAAGGTCAAAAGTCCCGACTTTGTATCCCGGAATGGTTTTGTCCCTAACTTTTCATAGTTAATCCGGATTGTCCCAATGCACAAAATACGGGATATAACAGCTTGAATGTAAGCCGTTGAATCGAAAGTATTGAATGTTGTCGAATGATGTTAAAGAGAGTTACTAATGTTATATTGCCTTTCGGATTTATTATTGATGTTGCTAGGTTGGTTGTTGATGTTGTTGTTGTTGATTTGGCTGAGTTAAATTCTCGGGGTTGGACTATTTACAAGGGAAATCTTGCCAAATTTTCGTAGAATTAAGGGCTAGTTTGGAATTAAATGCCTAAATGTCTATAGCTAATGGTTGGCATATTATGACTTATTTGTAGACACGGGGCAGCCGAGACGTAGGTTGGAATTAGCTTGAGTTTGGATTTGCATTGAGAGCGATCGAGGTATGTAAAGCGCAACCCTTCCTTCTTTTGGCATGCCTTAGTCGTAAATGGCTATGATACGAGCCTCGAGGAAATTCTACTCGCGATCCGACCATGTCCGTGATTATTATTTGTTTCTTGGTCTTCGTATGCATGATATGATGAAATATTGGCCCCTATGTCTTTTGTATGAATAAGTTTCAAAAGTTGCATAAAAGTTTAGTTTTTAAAAGAGTTTTGTTCCTAAATGATTAGAAAACTACGAAAGTCCGTAACTTTCACGGAAGACGTAACCGATCGCCTCGATATACTCAAAAATGATTCCATGATGTATGATGATTATGTTTTCCATAGGCGGGCCCGGCTCGGGTCGACACCCGTTCGTGGGTCCCGCGACTTTCCTTATGTACTTCGACGACTTTTTGAAAGAATATGATATGAGTATGATCCCGATTTCAAGTACGATTAGTTTACTTACCTTTTTAGTCTATGATAATGATCTCACACATACGATTTTGATACATAACTATGGTTTCTGAAGTTCGGGTTGATATGTTCCCGAGTGACGTTCGGAAAAAAATCTGATTTGACTACTGTTTTGACTTATAAATGATAGTTCGTTTTGATTAACCTACTGAGTCTTTGAACATGTTTTAAACTGTAATTGGGTATGTTATATCCCGTATTTTGAATAACGGGACAACTTGAGTGAATTACGATAAGTGAGAACAAGGCTATTCCGAGATATGAAATAGAGACTTTTGTATGTTCTAAAGGTTAAATTGTGTATGATTTTAATGTCATAAAAATGTTAAGGAAACATTGGAGTCATATTCCATTTTTAGTAAGCATGCTATTTTTGGAAAGTTGGAAGATTAAAAAAAAAAAAGAAATATGTGACCATGTGGCCGGCCACCTTGGGGTGGGCCATGGCCACATGGATGGTGAATGTGTAATATTTAAAAGATGGCTTAGTCATCTTGTTCAACACATTCATTCTAGAAAAATCAAGAAAAACTTGAAGGAGAAAAAGAAGGGCCTATTCGGCCATGCCCTAGAAATTCAAGACAATTTTTAAGCCATCAAAAAAATAAATTCTTCAAGCAAACTTGCTAATTCAAGGGTGCTCAGTAACGTGGAGTTGTTGTTTCAAGCGTTAGATTGCTCGTTTTCTCTATCTCCCACTTTAGGCAAGTTGAGAAGTTGAAGAAGAAAGGTGAGTTCTAATCTTGTTTTATGTGTTATGAATGGTTTATATGTGTTGTAGTATGCTAAAATGGAAGAAATTCATGATAGAAATCAAGTTGGAGTTGAAGTCGTGTAGGTGGTGTTTGGCCGTGCATATATATGTTGTGTTGTAAGTAATGTATTAATTCTAATTAGCATGTTTTGATGGTTTTGGAGTGAAGAAAAGAATGAAAATCATCTTTGTGTGTGGGTATGGTGTTGGCCGTATGGTCCCCTTTAGTGTAGTTGTGGATGAATAAATCGTCGTTAGTATTTTCGTTATCGTCGTTATGGATTTTATGAGGAAAAATGTAAGTTTAATGATTCAAAATAATGCTATGTTAGTTATGGGATGATTTGGAAGTTTATGCGAATTTTATGTGATTTTTGTATTTATGAGGATTGCATTGTTAATGTGTGGATTATTAGTGTAATTCATGAATTTGGAAGGAAAGAATGTAGATCATGTTGTTTTCGGGTTTGGAGACAAATTCGGGTGAGTTGGAGCCTTATTTGGGTTGGTTGGAAAATTGTATGAATTGTTTAAAACGTCTTGAATATTGTTTGAATGGTTTTGGATTAGTAATCGAATGTATAAACGCGGATATTAGATTGAACGTAAGTAGTCGAAGTGACTATATTAGGAGTGTTGTTGAATGTTGTTAGAATATTATGAATGTTGTTGAAGTCATGTAGAAAGAACTATTAATGTTGGAATGTATTGTGAATTGATTATTGATATTGTAGGTTGGTTGTTGGTTTGGTTGTTGTTGAAATTAGCGAGTTGAAATCTCGGGGTTGGTGTATTTATATGGGGAAATGCCGAAATTTCGGTAGAATTTAATGTTCGTTTGGAATTGAATGCCTAAATGCTTATGGCTAATGTTTGGTACATTGGCGTTATGTAGATCTTGGAGCATCCGAGAGTTGAGGCTTGACTTAGCTTGCGAGCGGACGAGGTATGTAAGGCATCACTTTCTTTTCTTTGGCATGTCTTAGTGCTACTAGGCTATAACCCGAGCCTCGGGGTAATTCCACTCTTAGGATCCGAGCTTAGAGATGTACCTTATCCGCTCTTAAAGGCTTACTTTTTAATGTAACCAAACTAAGGTTCTTATGTTTTCAAAAGATTGAATTTCAAAAGTCTTATAAAGAATTTTGCTACTAAAAGGTTCCGAACTTCAAACGCTCGTAACTTTTGCCGACGAGCTCGGATCGCCCCGAAACATAATAGGTAACTTCATAAGACACAACATTCCCCTAACTCTCGTAGCGGGATCGGATGGGGTCGGCACCCGTCCGTGGGGCCCGCGACTTTTTTTATGCTTATCCTTAATGACCTTCGGAAAAATTTAATACTATTTTCACTTTGACTTCCGCATATGAATTTCTTACTTACTTAATGAGTTATAAGTATGATTTTATGCATATGGTTACTCACAACTCTGCTCGTGCTTATGATTATTGCCTCGTTCACCGGATCCCGGGCCGGTTATATTTCGTGCGCATTATGATATATTCCGGTGTGATGCTGTGTTACGGTTCGCCGAGCTCCTCCTCAGAGGGCCGGGTTCCGTTTATACTTGGTGTTATCTTTGTGCTATGGCCTTATGGTGCGTTACGGGATATGTCGGGTTACGGAGATATGAAATCCTCTGGTGTGATGCTGTGGTATGGCGCCATCGACAGGCGGGCGACCATCGTTCTAAGAGCCTATGCATGATTTATATTTTAACTAAATATTTTGACATTTTGCATATCATATCTATTTTCTGTATTTCTTCATTATGATTAAATATTTACGCTTTACATACTCGGTAAATATTCCGTACCGATCCCCTTTCTTCGGGGGCGTTTCATGCCGCCGAGTACGGACGCTTAGCTTGGTGATCCACACTTTAGGACACCTATTCTCGCTTCGGGAGTGCTCCTTCGTTCGTAGCCGATATTTTGGTATATATACTTTTCGATGCATATGTATATATTTATTCGGGGGTACGACGGGGCCTCCCGTCATATGATTCTGTTACTCGTTTGGGGTACGTAGACATGTATGTGGGTTATGGTTGTGCACGTACGTTTATGTATGTGTGTGATATATGCTTGGGCGATGCAGTGCACGTGGCGGACCTTGTCGGCTGCATATGCGCATTTTGATATGCTATGTACATTATGACAGCCTCGATGGCTTTTGTGACACCTGTTGACTATTATGCGCTAATCTGAGGCTATATGTGATTATTTATGATTACGCGAGTTAGTATGCTAGTTCCGAGTGTCAGGTATGTACGAGTGTCCAATTCGGGCATAAGTCACGGCCTACGGGGTTGGGTCGTGACAAAAGTGGTATCAAAGCGGTTCGTCCTCGGAATGTCTACAGGCCGTGTCTAGTAGAGTCTGTTTATCGGTGTGTTGTGCACCACATCTATAAACGAGGAGGCTACGAGACATTTAGGATGTTGTCTTTCTTTCTGATCTTAGATCGTGCGATAGAGCGGTATTATTAGGATGACTTCTTTCTAACGAACTGTTATGTTTTCAGTGATGCCTCCGAGAAAGGCGACAGCTACCCAGAAGGGCAAGTCTACTGCTGTAGGAGAAACCAGTCGGGCCCAGAGAGTTACTAAGGCCCGTGCTCAGCCCGAGCCAGAGATTGTGCCCCGGTCGGCCAGTTCCGCCACCCCATCACCATCAGAGGGCACGGAGCGGCGGCGGTGCGGGGACAGGAGGCGGCTCCACCGCCCGTCCCTGAGGTTCGAGTGCCCGAGCCTCCAGCTCCTCAGCCAGGGGCGGAGGACAGGGCTATGAGGGACGCTGTTCAGCTATTGACCAGACTGGTAGCAGGGCAGGTCCAGAGACAGGGATCAGGAGATGATTATGCTGGCGGACGTGACAATCAAAGGGCTCGCTATTTCTTGACCTGTAATCCGCCAGAGTTTTTCGGGTCAAAGCCCGAGGAGGACCCTCAGGAGTTTATCCGACAGATGCGGCGTACGCTGCGGCTTGTCAGGACTTCCAAGATCGAGTCGGTAGAGTTGGCGTCTTATCGGCTGCACGACATAGCAGCCAATTGGTATGAATCATGGGAGCTGTCCAGAGGTGAGGATGCTCCGCCAGCTGTATGGGATGAGTTCGTGGAGGCCTTTCTTGGCCATTTTCTACCCCCAGAGACTAGACGAGCCAGGGTTCACAGATTTATACATTTGAGGCAGGGCGGTAGGAGTGTCCGGGAGTACAGCCTGGAGTTTGATTCTTTGGCCAGATACGCTCCTCATATTGTAGCAGACATGGCTGATAGAGTACACCAGTTTGTGATGGGGCTGGATGATTATTTGATTGACAGCTGTATGGCGATGGCTTCTCAGCCTAGCATGGACATTGCATGAGTACAGGCGTATGCCCAGGGGTTCGTAGTTTCTTGGGTTTGGCCGGTTACTATAGAAGGTTTGTAGAAGGATTTTCTTCCATCACCGCACCGTTAACAAAGCTGACTCAAAAAGCGGTTAAATTTCAGTGGACGGATGCGTGTGAGCGCAGCTTTCAGGAATTAAAAAATAGGTTGACTTCGGCTCCCGGTCTTGCTCCCCGAAGGATCGGAGGGCTTGGTAAT
>NW_026715999.1:0-18199 GCF_029784015.1 Lycium ferocissimum
GGATTGGCCTAAACCAATGTGGAATTTTGCCTCATCATTGGGTTTGCCCCACCATTTGCTTGCCCACCATTGGGTTTGCCCCATCACCAGTTCTCATTCAAACCGATCATATTCCGTATCACATAGATATAACATATAACGTGTCCCGCCCTCGAGTGAGGGACCTCGGTCGTAATCATCATATCATCATATATCACATCATATAGCATATCATCATCGTACATCATATCATATATCATATGCGGTCCATAATGGGACCCGGAGGACAGAACGTGGTCGCCACTCCATCTGGGCGCCACAACACATCATACTTCGGAATATTGTATACCTCCGAACACATCATACTCCGTATCACATCATATATCATATCACATCATACTTCAAAAAATACATCATACTTCGGAATATAGCATAGTGCGCACGATAACATACCGGCCCGGGACTCGGCGAAAGAGGTAACAACAGAATGCACGAGCAGAATCGTGAGTAACTGTTACACCCCGTATTTTGCGCGTTCGGATAGTTTGGGATAATTGTGTTAAGTTAGGGACAACGCAATGAATTGGTATCGTTTGGTTCATAAGTTGGTTGCGGCAAGTTATGGAGAAGACTTTTAATTTCCGGTTTTGTTGATTTGGTCTCAATGCATAAGTCGCATATTCATCTTTTGTCGGTATGAAGTGTTAAGTGGTAAGGTTGGAATAAGAAAAAAAGTTAGAGAATGAAAGTTGGAAAAATTTGGGACTAAAAAATGAATTATGGAAAGTTGGCCATTATATGAAATTTCCCATAAGTGGCCGGCCACATGCGAGGTGGGCCATGGCCACTTGGGAGCTTATTACATGTTATAAAAAGCATGACAAGGGATCATTTTTCATCATTCTTCATCTCCTAGAAAAATCAAGAAACATTGAGAAAGAGAGGAGAAGAGCTACTTTACCGAGCATGGCCTTAATTGGCCATGAGATTTTGATGAAAAAAAATTATTCTCTTCCATGTTTTCTACTCTTTGGAAGGTGCTAAACAACATCAAGTAGTTGTTGAACCAAGCCAAACTCTTGTTCTTGCAAAACCTTGTCCTAGCCAAAAGTGAAGGAGTGAATGAAGAAGGTAAGATTTAATCTTGTTTTTTTATGTGTTATGAATGGTTGGTATATGTTGTAGTATGCGTAAATGGACAAAAATCATGAAAATATGGATGTTAAAGTTGAGTTGTGAAAGTTGAAGGTTGGCCGTGTGTTGTGTGTGTTGTGTGGTGATAGTGATTTAATTGTATACAACATGTTTGTGTGTTATGGTAATGTGTGAAAAGTGAATGAAACTTATGGAATGGTGTAGGTTGAGGAGTGGCCGTGTAGGGGCTGTTTGGTATGTAAGAAATGAGTTGACGTTACCTAGTATTTTGGTTGTCGTCGTTATGAATTTTATGACGTAGGAAAAAGGTTTAGTGGTTCAAGATTAGAGTTGTAGTTTTGCGGGTGTTTGGCTAGCCAATGAGAATAAAAATATGCCGCCTTATATTTATGGTAATAAAGTTATTAAATGTGCGGATTGTTGGTGTCGTTGATTAAATTGGAAGAAGAAAATGTGATAGTGTTGTTCTCGGGTTTGGAAGTGATTTCGGGTAAGTTGGAGCTTTATTTGGGTTGTTTAAAATATCGTATGAATCGTTTAAAGCATTCTCGAATATTGGCTAAATGGGTTCGGATTAGTAATTGAACGTATGGATGGTTATGTTGATTTGAATGCAAGCGGTTGAATTGAAAATAATGAAATGTTGGAGTATGTGAGAAAGAGTTATTAATGTTAGAGTGCATTTGAGATTGATTATTGATATTGTTATTATGTTTGTTGGTATTGTTGTTGATTGTTTTGAGCCGAGTTTAATTCTCGGGTGTCATGTTTATAGAAGTCGCCGGAATCTAAGTAGACAAGTATTAATTCAAGATTGGAATTTTAAGTCTTATGAATAGTAATTGGTAAAGGTGACCATTTGCGTATTTCTCGACGAAACGGGATTTGAGTTTAAGCGAGCGCAAGTCGTCCGTAAGGTATGTAAAGCTTGCTCTTTCCTTCTCTTGGCATGTCCTAAGTATGTTAGGACGAGATTCGAGCTTTGAGGACGATTCTACTCCTCGGAATCCGAGCTTCATTTTGATCCTTTTTCATTCAAAAGAGAATTGAATTGAAAATGTCCGTTTTGTTGAAATATTTGCTCAAACACCCGTAGTTCGCCTAAATGATATTGGAGGGCCTTGGATCCTTTGTCTATGACCTCGCTGTGCCCAACGACCATAGTCCGGGTACGCCACCTCAATTTGATCGAGGTGGGGCCCACGCGTTCGAGAGATCTCCTTATGTCGCTCCGTTTGGTATAGTTGTGTGATTTTGAAAAAGAACTTTTGGCTATCGCTCCGATTACTATAAAATAGTTATTTTAACTACCTCATTGAGTTGATAACACATTTTGACACATAAGAACGATTTCGGAAGATTTTAACTATTGTATACTAATTCCGATAAACCCGAAACTTGTTTCGCACTTACCGATGTTAATAAATATATTTGGTCATCGAATTTGGAAGGCAACTTAATTATTTATTTACTCATATGCATGTGATCCGGACACGTGATTATGATCTACGGTTCGGTTTGATATGTTTTCGAACAATGTTTGGAAAAGAACCTGATTTAACTGTTGTCTTGGCTTTGAAGGAATGGTGTGCTTGGGTTGTTCTGTTGAGTTTGTAATAAAAGGAAATTATATACGTATGGCTGCTTACGATTCTGCTCGTGTGTATTGTTATTACCTTTTTCGCCGAGTCCCGGGCCGGTATGTGTGATATGTCCGCCGGATACTTGACCGCGGCCGTGATCACCGCCGGATACTTGGCCGCGGCATACGTACGTGTGATATCGTCCTTTGGATACTTGGACCGGGGTCGTACGACCGCCGGATTCTCTGACCGCGGTATGTATGTATGTGTAGTCGTGTATATTTGTGATATTAACCGCCGGGTTCTGGCGGTCGCGGTATACTTATATATTTGTGATATTAACCGCTGGGTGCTCGGCCGCGGTATACTTACATAATTGTGATATTACCGGGTTCCCCTGGCCGCGTATGTGTGCATGATTGGTGTATGTATGACTTGGATGGCGTATGTAAGTACGTTGGTATTTGGACTATCATGCTCGCGTTTGGTACACTTTATTTCGTTTTCGTATTTTCTCGCTTTGCATACTCGGTACATATTCGTGCGACCCCCTTTCTTCGGGGTCGCGTTTCATGCCGCGGCAGTACCCGAGATGAGCGAGATGATGTTAGCGAGAGAAGATGTTCCGCCGGGATTGGCGAGCTCCATTTCTCCGGAAAGGCCGCCAAGTCGAATGCTTTGTATGGTATTCGGAGTTATGTTAGAGACTTTGCGACGTGTCGTGTGTATGAGATGTCCGTTTGTAAATGGCTATGTAAGCCGATGTATCAGTACGCACTGTGTTATGAACTTCATGTGTTTATAGATTCGCTATGGTTACGAATTCTATTTGATTTGAAAAGAGGAAAGGCATGTGTGTTTTCCGAAAAAAAATTTCACCCTGTGCTTATGTTATGCTTTGTGGGCCCAAGTATGGCTATGAGTATTATGAGAGTACGGGTTCGCTCGGCCCTAGGTAAGGGTCGGGTGCCCATCACACCCCTATCGGAAATTGGGGGTGTGACAAAGTGGTATCGAGCAGTCCGTCCTAGGGGTTGTACGCAAAGTCGTGTCCGATAGAGTCTTGTTTATGGTGTGTTGCGCGCCACATTTATAAACAAAGAGGCTACAGGGCATTTAGGATGGTTACTCTTCTTTCATCTCTGAGATCGTGCCATAGAGCCAAGTCATAGGAGATGGGACTCCTTACCCTGATTTGTGATTGCGGCACCGAAGAATGACATTGCTAGAAGGAAGTGATTGATGATGTTGGAAGTCACAAAGTACGCAGGTAAGTAAAGGCATGAGAGATGTATATTGGCAAAGATATGGGACTTGCGATCGAAATACAAGTTGAAGACTAAAGGGGGAAAGTAAACAAGAAAGTGTAACAGGTGCCGTTTGAGTTGGGCATACGAGGTATGTTTGTTATTTCTGTACGCATGATGATATTGGGAGCCCCGTGGGTCGTGAGATGATACAATATGTATATATGTATATTGGCCCCGAGAGCATTGTTGGTATTTCGTGCAATGAGGTTTTGAGATAGTGAGAAATGCGAGGGAAACTCGCCCGAAATTTTTCTAGAAATAAAGAAAGGAGAATGAGATATGGGTTTGTAATACGACTTGAAAGGTCGTGCCAATGGTAATAGTGAGATTAAGATAAAAGTACGAGATGAAGGAAAAGTTTAAATCGAGATTCTTAAGACCTTATACGATTAGTTGAACATTCGAGGACGAATGTTCTAAAGGGAAAGGATGTTACACCCCGTATTTTGCGCGTTCGGATAGTTTGGGATAATTGTGTTAAGTTAGGGACAACGCAATGAATTGGTATCGTTTGGTTCATAAGTTGGTTGCGGCAAGTTATGGAGAAGACTTTTAATTTCCGGTTTTGTTGATTTGGTCTCAATGCATAAGTTGCATATTCATCTTTTGTCGGTATGAAGTGTTAAGGGTAAGGTTGGAATAAGAAAAAAAAAGTTAGAGAATGAAAGTTGGAAAAATTTGGGACTAAAAATGAATTATGGAAAGTTGGCCATTATATGAAATTTCCCATAAGTGGCCGGCCACATGTGATGTGGGCCATGGCCACTTGGGAGCTTATTACATGTTATAAAAAGCATGACAAGGATCATTTTTCATCATTCTTCATCTCCTAGAAAAATCAAGAAACATTGAGAAAGAGAGAGAAGAGAAGATACGGTGAGCATGGCAGTAATTGGCCATGAGATTTTGATGAAAAAAAATTATTCTCTTCCATGTTTTCTACTCTTTGGAAGGTGCTAAACAACATCAAGTAGTTGTTGAACCAAGCCAAACTCTTGTTCTTGCAAAACCTTGTCCTAGCCAAGTGAAGGAGTGAATGAAGAAGGTAAGATTTAATCTTGTTTTTTTATGTGTTATGAATGGTTGGTATATGTTGTAGTATGCGGAAATGGACAAAAATCATGAAAATATGGATGTTAAAGTTGAGTTGTGAAAGTTGAAGGTTGGCCGTGTGTTGTGTGTGTTGTGTGGTGATAGTGATTTAATTGTATACAACATGTTTGTGTGTTATGGTAATGTGTAGAAAGTGAATGAAACTTATGGAATGGTGTAGGTTGAGGAGTGGCCGTGTAGGGGCCGTTTGGTATGTAAGAAATGAGTTGACGTTACCTAGTATTTTGGTTGTCGTCGTTATGAATTTTATGACGTAGGAAAAAGGTTTAGTGGTTCAAGATTAGAGTTGTAGTTTTGCGGGCTGTTTGGCTAGCCAATGAGAATAAAAATATGCCGCCTTATATTTATGGTAATAAAGTTATTAAATGTGCGGATTGTTGGTGTCGTTGATTAAATTGGAAGAAGAAAATGTGATAGTGTTGTTCTCGGGTTTGGAAGTGATTTCGGGTAAGTTGGAGCTTTATTTGGGTTGTTTAAAATATCGTATGAATCGTTTAAAGCATTCTCGAATATTGGCTAAATGGGTTCGGATTAGTAATTGAACGTATGGATGGTTATGTTGATTTGAATGCAAGCGGTTGAATTGAAAATAATGAAATGTTGGAGTATGTGAGAAAGAGTTATTAATGTTAGAGTGCATTTGAGATTGATTATTGATATTGTTATTATGTTTGTTGGTATTGTTGTTGATTGTTTTGAGCCGAGTTTAATTCTCGGGGTGTCATGTTTATAGGGGAGGTGCTGCCGGAATCTCAGTAGACAAGTATTAATTCAAGATTGGAATTTTAAGTCTTATGAATAGTAATTGGTAAAGGTGACCATTTGCAGATTTCTGACGAAACGGGATTTGAGTTTAAGCGAGCGCAAGTCGTCCGTAAGGTATGTAAAGCTTGCTCTTTCCTTCTCTTGGCATGTCCTAAGTATGTTAGGACGAGATTCGAGCTTTGAGGACGATTCTACTCCTCGGAATCCGAGCTTCATTTTGATCCTTTTTCATTCAGTAGAATTGAATTGAAAATGTCCTGTTTTGTTGAAATATTTGCTCAAACACCCGTAGTTCGCCTAAATGATATTGGAGGGCCTTGGATCCTTTGTCTATGACCTCGCCGGAGCCTAACGACCATAGTCCGGGTACGCCGCCTCAATTTGATCGAGGTGGGGCCCACGCGTTCGAGATCTCCTTATGTCGCTCTGTTTGGTATAGTTGTGTGATTTTGAAAAAGAACTTTTGGCTATCGCTCCGATTACTATAAAATAGTTATTTTAACTACCTCATTGAGTTGATAACACATTTTGACACATAAGAACGATTTCAGAAGATTTTAACTATTGTATACTAATTCCGATAAACCTGAAACTTGTTTCTGCACTTACCGATGTTAATAAATATATTTGGTCATCGAATTTGGAAGGCAACTTAATTATTTATTTACTCATATGCATGTGATCCGGACACGTGATTATGATCTCGAAGTTCAGTTTGATATGTTTTCGAACAATGTTTGGAAAAGAACGATTTAAGCTGTTGTCTTGGCTTTGAAGGAATGGTGTGCTTGGGTTGTTTGTTGAGTTTGTAATAAAAGGAAATTATATACGTATGGTCGCTTACGATTCTGCTCGTGTGTATTGTTATTACCTTTTTCGCCGAGTCCGGGCCGGTATGTGTGATATTGTCCGCTGGATACTTGACCGCGGGCTGTGCCATGACCGCTGGATACTTGGCCGCGGCATGCGTACGTGTGATATCGTCCGCTGGATACTTGACCGCGGGCTGTGACATGACCGCTGGATTCTTGACCGCGGTATGTATGTATGTGTAGCTGTGTATATTTGTGATATTAACCGCTGGGTCCCTGGCCGCGGTATACTTATATATTTGTGATATTAACACTGGGTGCCTGGCCGCGGTATACTTACATAATTGTGATATTACCGCTGGGTTCCTGGCCGCGGTATGTGTGCATGATTGGTGTATGTATGACTTGGATGGCAGATGTAAGTACGTTGGTATTTGGACTATCATGCTCGCGTTTGGTACACTTTATTTCGTTTTCTGTATTTTCTGCTTTGCATACTCAGTACATATTCCGTACTGACCCCCTTTCTTCGGGGGCTGCGTTTCATGCCGCGCAGGTACCCACAGATGAGCAGATGATGTTAGCAGAAGATGTTCCGGCTGGATTGGCGAGCTCCATTTCCTCCGGAGTGCTGCCGAGTCAGAATGCTTTGTATGGTATTCGGAGTTATGTTAGAGACTTTGCAGACAGTGTCGTGTGTATGAGATGTCCGTTTGTAAATGGCTATGTAAGCCGATGTATCAGTACGCATTTGTGTTATGAACTTCATGTGTTTATAGATTCGCTATGGTTACGAATTCTATTTGATTTGAAAAGAGGAAAGGCATGTGTGTTTTCCGAAAAAAAATTTCACCCTGTGCTTATGTTATGCTTTGTGGGCCCAGTATGGCTATGAGTATTATGAGAGTCTGCGGGTTCGCTCGGCCCTAGGTAAGGGTCGGGTGCCCATCACACCCTATCGGAAATTGGGGTGTGACAGTAACCAAATACAGTTTAAAACATTTTCAAAGACTCAATAGGTTAATCAAAACGAACCATTAGTTCAAAACCGAAACAATAGCCAAATCAGGTTTTCTTCCGAATATCAATCGGGAACATATCAAACCGAACCTCAGAAATCATAGTTACGTATCAAAATCATATGTATACAAATCCTCATTTCAAACTCGACAGATAAATAAGTAATCATACTCGGGGGTCGGAATCATTGCCACATTAAGTTCTTCCAAAAAAAATAAGTCGTTAGAACCATACAAAGGAGCGACGCGGGACCCACGGACGAGCGTCAACCCAATCCGGGCCCGCCTATGAAAGTCATAGTCATTGTACGTTATGGAATCATTTACGAGCATATCAAAGCCATCCGGTTTTGCCTATGAAAGTTACGGACGTTCGTAGTTACAGAACTCTTTTTAAAAACAAAACTTTTTATGCAACTTTTAAAAACCAATCATACAAAGACATATAAACCATAGCTTGACCATATAAGGATGCCAACATCAAGAAGCAAATAAGCATCGTAAACATGCTCGGACTTCAGAATGGAGTTACCCCAAGGCACAAATCATGTCATACCTTAATCCCGTCTAAGACATGCCAAAAGAAGGAAAGAGTAAGCTTTACATACCTCGTCCGCTTCCTAAGTTAATCCAACTTAAGTCTCGGGCTCTCTAAGAGCTACAATAACGTCATCACATACCAAACATTAGCCGTAAGCACTTAGGAATTCAATTTCATGCTATCACTTTATCTACAGAAATTTGGGCAGCATTTCCCCTATAAATTCAACAACCCCGAGAATTCAACTCGGCCAAATCTTCGACAACAATACCAACAACCATATAAACAATATCAATAATCAATTCCAAACACATTCTAACATTAGTAATTCTTCTCCACATATTTCGACAACATTCCAATTACATTCAAATCAACTTCATACATTCAAGCCAACGTCAATGCTCGCATATTCAAAAACTAACCCAAGATCATTTAACAAGATTCAAGAACACTTCGGACAATTCACAACGTATTCAAATCAGCCCATCCACTACATAATGAAACCCGAAACCTCCCAACTCAACATGAACAACTTTAACACATTTCTTTATTTCCGTATATCCATAGTATAACAACAACAACAACTACAACCAATCCCACGATATTTCACCCACAAAACAGTTCATAACAACCACCAAACAAGTACCCAAAGTATCATCGCAAAACAACCACAAATATCATACCAAACAACTCCAAAATATCGTCACAAACTAGCCACGAAAATTATATAAAACAGCCCCAAAATATTGTCACAAAACAGCCACGAAAATCATGTAAAATAGCCCCGAATATCGGCACAAAACAGCCCGGTATACTCTTTGTATACAATATCTTTATACACTTTATTCTCCCAAATTCAAGAACAACAACTTATCAACAACAATATCAACAATTATTATGCATCATAACTTAGCTAATTCCGTCCATTTAATCCACCTAAAATAGCCCCATAATTCAACAACATCAACACAACAAACTATAACTCTATTTTTGCAAATATTCCTCAATCAAGGTTGATAAAGAGAGATTTGATGATTCATACCTTATTTTTGTGAAGGTAGCCAAATCCTCATCATCCACTTATCTTCAAACTCACTTCAACACAAAATAGAATTATAATCGCGCCTACGCGTTGCCTGGACCTCGGTTAGCATTTGGTTGCTTGAAATTTTGTGCAAAATCCTCAATTTCATATGACAATAAGAGCCCTTTTGGAGGCTGAAGTTTCGAGAAATTTTGGGGCATTTTGTGTTGAAAAAAATGAGGTTTTTGTCCCTTTTAAAAACGCCAACGTCGGTTTCTTGTAGCTACGATCTTGTGGCGATGCTTGCGAAAATTTTGTTTCGCGTCGACAGTTCAGTTTGTAACGTCTATAATTCTCTACTCCAATGTCTTATCAATGAACGGTTTGTTGCATTACAAACTAGACTCGACGAAATTCATTTTAGGCTTTTAAAACACCTTAAAACTCCACATATACTATGAGATATGCGCCTCCAAATTTGACTTGAAAATTCGCCCAGCATTTCCCAAATTTTCGTCGAACTTATTTTCTTCAATTTACTCGATCTCGAAATATTCCAACGCACAAAATACGGGATATAACATTACTTATCCGTTAATGCCTACATGATTTCATAAGACTTATAAACACATTTCTTGGCCATTAAGACTTCTTCCTGATTAAATAATCCTTAGTCAATTTCTGGATACATCATAAGCCTTCCTTCTAACATTAAGTATCTCATTAGAGAATCTCATAACTAGCGTATTCATGTCTTACAACACACTCCTTGAGAACAAATTTCTGAATTCATCGGAGTGACGTAAGGTCGTTATACCTCAGATTATCATTATGGAGCTATCATCATGAACATATCTAACCTTGAAAGAACAATAATCATAAGATGAGACCAACACCAATGACATCATAAGAACATCAAGAACCATAGGCTTCTAGTATTTCTATGAGAGGAATCATTATGGATTATCCTTTGTGAAAGTTCATAACAATAGGATCATGCCTTAAGAAAGAAAGGGACAGCCTTAACATACCTTGTTGCTTACTTATTCACTCAAAGTCTACCTTCTGAGCCTGCAAATCTACATCCAAGATGATTCATACAACAATCAGTCCATAGGAACACTTTCACACTCAAACTAGCTAGTTAATAAGTTAATGGAATTCGGACAGCATTTCCCTTATATTATCCACTCCAACCAATTCCAAAACAGCTCCCAAACATCAATAACAACATCAACAATAACATAATCAAGATTATACATGACAAACATATACAAATGCAACAAAGACTTCCTTCGAAAATTAGCCCATAAGCCAACAACATCAATATATCAAACTACGAGCTTCATACTATGTTTTCCTTCACTTTAAACCATTAAAATCCTCCAAAAATAACTCAATATCAAAGTCAAGATGAAGAACATACCTTATAATTGAAGAAATTCAACTCACACAACTTGCTTCAAGACCAAACTCACAACAACCTCAAGTAGAAGTAAGAACAATCACTTTTCATGAACTAGTTGTTGCACCTCGGAAAATTTTTCGTTCATGCACAGTGAATAGACTAACAAAGGGCACAAAGTATACGATGTCTTGGTAATTAAGACATAGCATTTTATGATCCCAATTGAGATTCCAAAGACATTCGAGGTAGGAGACGGGAGTTGTTAAGGGAAACAAGGTATACGTTATGTATCGGAAAAGATTTATGAGTAACGAATTAATAATGACTTAATGATGTTTTGGAGAAGAGCCATAACTTCCCTTAGATTGTTAATGAGGTGTTAAATAAGTGTTAAGAAGGTTCCATAAGGATTGGAGATCAAACGAGTCGACGAGAACGAGATTCGAAAAACTGTGGATTGTACGGTCCACTATACGGACCGTATAAAAGATCGGCCGTATGTATGGCCGTATAACTGTCCGAGAGAAGATCCTCGGAACCATTATACGGTCACACATACGGACCGTATAAATTGTACAGACCATATGTGTGTCCGTATAAATGTGTCAGGACAGCATTTTGAGTTTTAAATAAGGGACCCAAGTTCATTATTTTCATTTCCCCTTCTCTCTAGAACCCTCTAGAACATTTCTCCACACTTCACCTACAAGAATCCAAGAGAGTAAGGGTCAACTTCATCAAACCAAGGAAATCAAGTGTAAGAAACTCATTAGAGTTCATCCAAGTCAAGAAATTCCATTGGAAAGGAACTAGGGTTTTGGCTCAAGTGAAGTCTTTCCACTCAAGGCTCATTCCCACACTATCTAAGGTAAGTTTTATGATCATTCTGTGTTGTTTAAGATATTTAGAGGTTGAAAGACTTAGATTATGAAAGGAGATAGAAAATGGGTTATAAAGATGAGAATAATGAGATTTTGAGTAGTAGCTTGGGATGAGTCATGATTCTTGACATATTGTGATTATGATTATGCTATATATGATATTAAGGACATGGGATAAGCATTATATGTGAGAAAACGTACTAGTATTTACGACCATGATTATGGATGAATTGAAGTGAAATTGTGGAATGTGGGTAATGTAGATGAATGAAGATTGTTGGTTATAATGTTGTGAATGTTATTACAGATGTTTGGGAATTGATATATGATATGAGGAAAGTTGTATAAACTAAGGAAATCTTTGCCCAATTTCCTCTAGCTTTAGTAAGCACATTCATATAATGGATTAGCTAATGTTAATGCGAATTCTCTTGAAGGTAGAAACGTGAGCATTGAAGGAGAACAATCAAGCGATGGAATTGTTAAACGAAAGAGGTATGTAAGGCTAGTCCCTTTCTTTCTAAGGCATGACTCCTATGGCATGAATCCTCCTATCCTTCCATGATCTTCCTACATATCAAAAATTATGAGTCTACGATTATAAAGGGCTTCATACAAGATAAAGAAAAGAGATACATTACGAGCATGACAATACTGATGATGAATCTAAGTCTAGAAGTCCTAAAGCTCATGATATGACATTCCTACGAAGTTAATGATCCTTATATGATTCCTATGTTATTATTTTCCCTGCTTCACCATGACTTTCTTACATTCTCGAAACTAAGAGTCCATGTTCATGAATATCTATATGAGATGAAGATAAGAGATACGTTATGAGCACGATAATGATGATGATGAGCTTAAGTCTAAAAATTCTAGAGTTCATGATATGATGTTTCTACAAAGCTAATGATGTTAACTACGATCTATTGATGTTGTTTATTGCATACACTCACCTTATATGCTAATTCCTTCAAGGTGAGGCAGAATGCTTATGAATGCTCCATAATGGAATCGGGGGTTCACGACTTTATGTCACCCCGATAAAGTACAGTTGTCTTTGAGTTTCTGTGCATGCATTATGATGAGTATATGATAATGATGTTACACTGCGCCTATATGGCTGGGCAGACACCACTAAGGCGGGCAGCGAATACACCATGTCTAGATGGCATGGGCAGACACCACTAGTGGGCGGCATAAGATGGTACCTCGGACGCGGGAGGCCTAGACGCCGGCTAATGACTATCACACCATACCTATTTGGTCAGACAGCTTATACATATATGCATACATGATATGATGATAATTATGAAGCAAGCCATCATGCATTATTTCTCTTATAATTGACAGTCAGTTTCAGGTTGCTCCTCATTTGATGCTTCCTTATTTCATTGATGTATCATTATTGTTGATGCCTTACATACTCAGTATAATGTTCATACTGATGTCTGTTTTCTTTGGACGCTGTGTTCATGCCCACAGGTAGACCGGGAGGTGATCCAGACTCATAGGAGCTATCAGCTGACTTGAGGGCACTCCATTGTTTCGGAGGTGCCATTGACTATCCTTTTGTGCATATACATGTATTTGGGCACGACGGGGTCCCGTACCGTCCCTATGTCTAACACTCTAGTAGAGGCTCGTAGATACGTATGTATGGGTAGTATGGTCTCACGATGTCCTTATTGTATGTATAATATTTTGATAGCCGAAGGGCTTATGTACATAAAAGGTAATTATGTTTCCTAGTGAAAAGAATGGTTTTCCTATGATTTAATTATAAGACTAATGAATGAATGCTTGATGTGTACGACGGGTAATGGTATGAGCGGTGCTCGGTGGTCAGCCCCGGGTACCCGTCATGGCCCGTAGTCGGGTCGTGACAAAAGCGGTATCAAAGCAGTTCAGTCCTAGGAAGTGTCTACGAGCCGTGTCTAGTAGAGTCTTGATTATGGTGTGTTGCGCGCCACATCTATAAACAGGAAGCTACAGGGCATTTAGGATGGTTACTCTTCTTTCATCTCTAAGATCATGCGATAGAGCTAAGCCATAGGAAATGAGATTCCTTATATGTTACACCTCGAAAAAATTCCCGTTAGCATACAGTGAATAGACTAACGAAGGGCATGACGTATATGATGTTTTGATAAGTAAGAAATAGCATTTGATGACCCTAAATGAGGTTTCAAAGGCATTTAAGATAAGGAAAGAAAGTTGTTAAGGAAAGCAAGTCAGATGTTGTGTGTCGGATAAGAATTACGAGTATCGAGTTAATGATATTCTAATGATGCTTTGGGGAAGAGTTATGACGTCTCTTAGATTGGTATTGAGGTGTTAAACAAGTTTTAAGCAGGTTCCATGAGGATCGAAGATCAAACGAGTCGACGAGAACAAGTCTCGGATAGCTGGGCATCATACGGCCAGACATACTGGCCGTATAAAATACACGGACCGTATGTCCAGCCATAGGTTCAGCCCAGAATGGCACACTTCACTGGACCAAACATACGGTCCAGACATACGGCCAGTGAAAAATATACGGACCGTATGTTGGTCCGTATGTTCTGGTCGGGACTGAACTTAAACGTTGATATAAGGACCCTCTCTCATTATTATTTCATTTCATTTTCATTCCACTCAAGTCAAGAACTCTCTAGAATATTCTCTACACTTCATCCACAAGAATCCAAAGGAAATTGATGATCAACTTCATCAAACCAACATAAATCAAGAGTGTGGAACACATTAAAGTCATCTAAGTCAAGAAATCCCAAGAGAAGTGAACTAGGATTTTGGTGCAAGAAGGGTATTTCCACTCAAGGCTTATTCTACCATTATCTAAGGTAAGCTTCATGATCTTTTCATGTTATTTGAAGTATTGAAAAGTTGAAACACTTGTATTATAGAAGGAAATAGGAAATGGGTCATAAATGTGGCAATAGTGTCATTATTGAGTAAAAGTTTGGATTGAGTTGTGGATATTGATATGTTGAGATTGTAAATACATTATGAATGACATTTAGAACATGGAATAAGTATTATATGTGAAAGAACGCGATAGTGAACTTTGGTCATGATTATGGAGAATTTGAAGTGAAATTGTGAAATGTGAATAATGCAAATGAATGATGATTGTTGTCTATGATATTGTGATTGTTGTTATGAGTGTTTGGGAGTTGATATGGAATATGGAAGAAGTCGTATAAACAAAGGAAATGCTGCCCAATTTTCTCTAGCTTTAGTAAGCACGTTCTTATGATTGTTTAGCTAATGTCGATACGAATTCTCTTGAAGGTAGAACGTGTGCATTAAGGGAGAACGAGTAAGCGGTAGAATAGTTAAACGACAAAGGTATGTGAGGCTAGTCCTTTCTTTCTAAGGCATGAATCTTATGGCATGATTTTCCTCCTCCTTCATGAATTTCTTATCTTCAAAAAAACTAAGAGTCCTTGTTCATGAATAGCCATATCAGATAAGAGATATGCTATGAGTACGATAATGATGATGATAAGCTTAAGTCTAAATGTTCTAGAGTCCATGATATGATATTCCTATAAAGCTAATGATGCTATTTATAATCTATTGATGTTGATCATTATATACACTCACCTTATATGCTAATTCCTTCACAGGAGTGCGTAATGCTTATAAATGCTCCATAATGTGATCGGGGGTTCACGACCTTACGTCACCGACAAAGTATAGTTGTCCTTGAGTTTCCATACATGCATTACGATGAGTATATTATGATGAGTATGTTATGATGATGTCACGACCCGGCTCCCGTAAAGTGACTAGTGCCCGAGCTGGGCACCCAAACACATTCATTAATCCGAATCACATACAGATGGCTTATACGTATACAAATATCAGACACTGTCTCGCATTATCTCAAACTATCTCAAACACAAACATATATATATATATATATATATATATATATATATATATATATATATATATATATATATATATATATATATATATATATCGAACAAGGGCTATCAAATGGCGCAACGGCCCAAAACATATACAAATGCAAGCCGACAAGGTCGCCATGGCGAACGGGATTCCCTAACATATAACATACGAACACACGTACAGACAAAGATAACCCACATATGCGTCTACGTACCTCTAAACGTACCAACAATCATATGACGGGACAAGGCCCCGCCGTACCCCGAACAAACAAATACATATGCAAAATAACGAATATATACCAAAATGTGGGCTCCGGAATAAAGGAGCACTCCAAACGGCCAGAATAGGAGTCCTAAAGCGGCGGATCACCGACCGTACGTCCGTACTGCGCTGGCATGAAACGTAGCCCCCGGAAAGGGGGTCGGTACGCATGTAATATGTACCGAGTATGCAAAGCGTAAGATATAGTAAACAAACCGAGTCATAATCGAAGGTATACGTAAAGTAAGTGCATATCCAAATACCAAAATGTTTATTTTCAAAATACAAATCATGCATAGGGCTCAGAAAATATGGCCGCCCGCCCGTCATTGGTGTCATAACACAGCATAACACCAGAAAGTTTCAAATCTCCATATCCCCGTCACACATCATAACACATCATAACGCCATAACACAGCATAACACCAAATATAAGCGGAACCGACCTCAATGGGGCTCGGTGAACCATAACACGGCATAACACCGGAGTATAACATAGTGCGTACAACAATATAACCGGCCCGGACTCGGCGAAAGATACAATGAATGCACGAAAGCGAGGTCGTGAGTAACCATATGTATAAAATCATTATCATAGACTCAAAAGATAAGTAAAATGACCATACTTGGAAATCGGGATAATAGCCATACCAAATTCTTTCAAAAGTCATTAGAGTTACATAAAGGAAAGTCGCGGGACCCACGGATGGGTGTCGACTCCGAGCCGGGCCCGCCTATGGAAAACATACTCATCATACGCCATAAAATCTCCTACGAACATATCGAAAAATCCGAGCCTTTTCATAAAAGTTACGGTCGTTCGTAGTTATGAACTCTTTAAAAATAAAACTTTTACGCAACATTTGGAAATCAATTATTCCAAAGACATAAGGGAGAATATTTCATCACATCAAGCATACGAAGACCAAGAAACAAATAAGAATCATAGACATGCTCGGATTGCGAGAACAGAATTTCCTCGAGGCTCGTGTCATAGCCTATTTATAACTAAGACATGCCAAAAGAAGGAAGGGCCGAGCTTTTACATACCTCGTCCGCTCTCAAAGCTAATCCAACTCAAGCTAATCCCAACCTACGTCTCGGGCTCCCAAGGTCTACGCAACGTAACGGATATCAAATATTAGCTATAGACGTTTAGGCATTTAATTCCAAACTAGCACTTAATTCTACGTAAATTTCGCGCATTTTCCCCGTAATAGACCCAACCCGAGAATTTAACTCGGCTAATTCAACAACAACAACACCAACAATCATTCTAACAACATCAACAATCAATCCGAAAAGCAATATAACATTAGTAACCCTCTTTTACATCATTCAACAACATTCATTATATTCAATTCAACGGCTTACATTCAAGCCAACATCATATCTCATACATTCAAATACTAACCCGAACCCATAACAACAATATTCAAGGACATTTTAAACAATTCATACAATGTTTCAAACATCCCAAACAACACCCCACTTCACCCGAAATCTGTCCCAAACCCGAGAACACAACCCTAACACATTCCTCACTTCCGAATCATGATTTGCACCAACAATCCACACTCTAACAATGTCATTCCCATAAATATAAAATTTACATTAGATGCACATTAACCTCCAAATCAGCCCATAACAATTACAACATCAACTTGAATCATTAAACTTTCATTTTCACCATAGAATCCATAACGACGACAACTAAAATACTAACTAAACTTTTGTTCATTCTCAACCACACAGCGGGGGACCTATTCGGCCAACACCCCCTATGCCAACTTCATGATTTTCATTCTTCTCTTCACACTACATGTCACGACCCAACCCCCGCAGTCGTGACTAGTGCCCGATCTCGGGCACCCAAACATATCTATCAAATGCTATCTCAAATCATATCAAACGCATTCAAGTATATAGCAAGAGCCGACAAGGCTATATTTCAAATTTTGATACTTTCCAAAATTTCAGAAGTTTCCTTGTTTAGCGTACTATCCAAAATAACCCTGCGCACAGAAAATAACAACAAAGGCCACACAGGGCCAACAAAGCAACATGTAAACATATTGCTGACGCCGCCGCGACGAACGGACGCCCAAACACAACATATACACACGCATCCGTGCGTAAAGACCCTAACCCACAAACATGTCCACAGACCTCTAAACGTACGTATTTAATCATATTGACAGACAGCCCCGCCGTACCCATGAACGAATATATACAAATGCCTAAAAAAATATACCAAAAATATGTTTTGAAAGAGGAGCACTCCGAATAGCAGGGGGGTGTCCAAACTGGATCACCGGTAAGGGTTTGACTGGGGAGGAACGCGGCCCCCCCAAAAAAGGGCCCTCGAAATATGTCCCGGGGTGCAAAACGAAAAATCGGAAAACAAACCCGAACCTA
>NW_026716000.1:0-18805 GCF_029784015.1 Lycium ferocissimum
AAGCTTCGAAGTTGAAAAGATGACTAAATAACTTGCTAAGTCATCTAATATATGCCTACACAATTCATCCATGTGTACCATGGCCCACACATGGCTTGGATGAATTTAATTTGGCCAAGCCATGTTGTGGGAACCACACTAGTGCCACACGGCCAAATGGCCATATATGGCTATTTTATGAAAATTTTATTATCTTCCAATAATTCACTTTTAGCCCCAAATCTTCCTTAATATTTCATGCCAATAAAATCATAAGCAACTTATGCCTTAAACAAAATCGGATGTCAAAAGTCTCAATCTCGTATCCCGGAATAGTCTTGTCCTTAACTTTTCGTGGTTAGCTCAGAATGTCCCGACGTACAAAATACGGGATATAACATAGGGCTACGACAACAGGTTATGGGAGAGGCACACTATGCCCGATATTCTGTTCATCCGGGGTCAACGAAAATGTATTATGACCTCAGATGTTTGTATTGGTGGGATGGCATGAAAAGAGACATAGCGGAGTTTGTTGCTCAGTGCCCGAATTGCCAACAGATTAAGATCGAGCATCAGAAGCCTGGTAGATTATTACAGGAGATGGAGATCCCGACTTGGAAATGGGAAGCAATTAATATGGACTTCATTACGAGCTTACCTCGCACCTCACTAAGTATGACTCCATATGGGTTATTGTAGATAGTACCGACGAAATCGACCCATTTTCTTCCGCAATCGGGACTATATATTCGGTCGAGGACTATGCGAGGTTATATATCAAGGAGATAGCAAGACTTCACGGGATTCCCACATATATTATCTTAGACAGAGGAGCTCAGTTTACAGCTAACTTCTGGAGATCATTCCAGAAGGGATTGGGGACGCAGGTGAGTCTTAGCACAGCATTTCACCCTCATATTGACGGACAGGCCAAGCGTACTATTCAGACGCTAGAAGATATGTTGCGGGCCTGTATTATTAACTTCAGGGGTAGCTGGGATGATCATTTGTCACTTATCGAGTTTGCCTATAATAATAGCTACCATTCTAGTATCCAGATGGCACCGTACGAGGCTTTATATGGCGAAGTGCGTGTGTCACCTATTGGTTGGTTTGATATTGGTGAGACTAAGTTAATCGGCTCGTATATGATTCGACGAAGCTGTTGTTGATAAGGTGAAGCTTATTCAGGAGAGGTTATTAGCAGCCCAGAGTCGACAGGAGTCATACGCAGATAATCGACGTCGACACTTAGAGTTCCAGATTGGTGATTGGGTATTCTTGAAGGTGTCACCCATGAAGGGTGTAATGAGATTCGGTAAGAGAGGGAAGCTGTCACGACCTAACCTAAGGGCCACGACGAGCACCCGGTGCTAGCCCACCCGGGCACGCCTTAACATACTTTCACCTCACATCTAGGTGACCCACATACTAATCATGCTTTTCATTTATCATCATTTTAGCCTCAACGGGCAACAAACGCATCTATATCATCAATAACACGCTACCAATACAAATGTACATAAGCCAACAAGGCTATCAAAATAATATCCCAAAATATAGGTCATCAAGGCCGAACATATCTAACCATATGCACAATGTCTATGAGCCTCTAAGAAGGGTACATCATATCATAACATATGGGCGGGATAGGACCCCGTCGTGCCCATGAATATATATACAAAAGAATCTATACCAAAAGTTGCGTACTCAAGGAAGGAGATGGAGCTCGCCATGTAGTCCCTGAGAAAATACGGCTATGGATCGAGTCTGTCTCCCCGGCCACCTGCGGGCATGACGCAGCGTCCACAAACAAAAGGACGTCAGTACGAAGAATGTACTGAGTATGTAAAGCATGATCAATATCAATATGGAAGCATAATGGATAGCGTATGAAATAACATAAGATGGGAGACAATAGCATCATCATCATAGCACTTACCTGCTTTCCAAAGGGACGTTCCATTTCTATTTTGCACTCGCGTACATACATTCATATCCTTGCTCATTTACTTTTCGTATTAATTTCGTACTCATATTCATATCTCCTTTCACACTCATGCTCATATCATGTACATTTCATATACATAGCCCTTACTTGGCACTTACATGGTCTCAACATATTCGTACTCTAATTGATGTCATATACATAGCTTATTCGTACTCATATAGATGCCATACATATAGCTTATTCGTACTCATATAGATGTCATACATATAGCTTATTCGTACTCATATAGATGTCATACATATAGCTTATTATATTGCGTACCCGACCATGAAGGTTTGGTGTTTTACGTACCTGGCCCTACCAAGGCTCAGGCCCTACCAAGGCTCAGGGTTGTTCGTACCTAGCCCTACCAAGGCTCAGTGTTATTCGTACCCAACTGCAGTGGTGTGCGCGCGTCGTTATATATAGATATACATATGTACTTACTTACTATATTCTACCCGGCCATATAAGCTCGGGGTTCACAATAGCCTCTCATGGGCACACATACATATAAGCTCATATCTATCCTTAGCCTTTTTACTATCGTCATTCATTACCTTCTATCCTTAGAGTGTTACTCGTCTTATAAGGAACTTAGTACAATCATATCATTTGAGCGTCATTAGCTTAATAGCTTCTCGAGCTAGGATCGTTAGAGAGTATAATGAACTCATAGGAAGATGAACATTTGGCCAAAGAACCATGCCTTATGAAAGAAGGGTTAGCCTTACATACCTTTTCGTGCAACTATTCTATCACTTGAGCGTTCCTCTTCAAGGCTCACGTTCTACCTTCATTGAAGTGCATACTCATATTAGATGATGGATGGCATTTAGCATTCATAACTAATTCTAGAGAAAATCGGACGGCATCTCCTTTATTTATACGACTTCCCTCGTATTACATATCAACTCCCAAACATCAATAATAACGTTCACAATATCATCACAATAACTTTTAGTCATCTACATTGCTCTTACTTCACAATTCTCTTCAGTTTATCCATATTCATAGTCATAACTCGACAATACGTTCATTCACATACAATGTCAATTTCCATACTCTCACTATCGTTTATAACATGATCATATTCACAAAGCATCAAGAATCGTAACTCATTCCAAACATTTACTCAAAAGTGATACTATTCACACATTCATGACCCATTTCTTATATTCTTTTGTAATCCAAGTGTTTCAACTTCCAAATACTTCAAACAACATGTAAACATCATAAAACTTACCTTAGATGGTGTAGGATTGAACCTTGGTGGCATATACCTCACTTGAGCAAAACCCTAGATTTCCCCTCACTTGAATTCCTTGCCTTTGATGAACTTTAATGGGTTCTCTTACTTTGATTCACTTGTATTGATGATAAGAACTTTTGATTTCCTTTGGATTCTTGTTCATGAAATTTATATGATGCCCTATAAGTCTTAGAGAGAAGTGGAGAGATGTTGGGAATGAAATAATGAAGTTGGAAACACATTTAAAGACTTGAAACATTTCAGCCCGTCGGGTGTTCCACGGTCCGTGGAACCCAGTGTTGTCCGTGAAGCTGGTCGTGGTTCATGACCAGCCAGTTGGCTTCTCTGCTGGCAGTTCCACGGACCCATCCACGGTCCGTGGAACACAATGCTGGCCGTGGAACCCAGCCGTGGAACTCACTGCTTCACCAAGTTCGATCCCGTCGTCTCGTTTGATCTCCAATCCTTATGGAACCTTCTTAGCACTTTTTTATCACTTCATTAACAACCTAAGGGGCGTTATAACTACTTCCCAACACATAATTAAGTTGTGATCAACTTACTACTCATAAATCCTTTCCGATACTTACCGCATACATGGCCTTCTCTTGGCAACTTTCTCGTCTAACGTCGAATGTCTTTCAAATCTTATTTAGAATCATCAAATGCTATTTCTTGCTTATTGAAACATCGTATACTTTGTATTCCTCATTATCCTACTCACTGTGCATCAACGGAAAATATTTTGAGGTGTAACATTCTTCCCCCCTTAAGAACATTCGTCCTCGAATGTTAAGCACTCGGGGATTCTACAAAAATTTCGCCAGAGTTTCCCCAATAATATGGAACTACCATCCTGTCACAACAACCCATAATATCAATGCCTCATAGGGCCACAACATAATAGCAATATAACTTGGTCACACACGACCCAAATACATAAAAGGAAAAGCATACATACCTTATGATCTTGACGTCTCCTCTTGGCCCTCTTCTAGGGGTTGAAATAGGTGCGGATATTTGGATTTCATACTTTCTTCCGCTTCCCATGTTATTTCTTCTCGATTATTATTTCTCCACAAAACTTTAACTGAGGCCACTTCTTTGTTTCGAAGCCTCCGTACTTGCCTATCTAATATGGCAATGGGTTTTTCATCATAAGCTAACTTTTCGTTACTTGAACATCATTCTTTGGACGATCCTAGTAGGATCTCCAATACATTTACGTAGCATCGAGACATGAAACACTAGATGGACTGACTCCAAATCAGGAGGTAAATCTAATTCGTAAGCTACTTTGCCTATTTTGCGCACAACTTCGTAAGGCCCAATATACCGGGGGCTAAGCTTCCCTTTCTTGCCAAATCTCATAACGCCTTTCATTGGCGACACTTTCAAGAATACCCAATCTTTAACTTGGAACTCTAGGTCCCTTCGACGATTATCCGCATAGGACTTTTGACGACTTTGGGCTGCTAACAATCGATCTTGTATGAGCTTGACTTTCTCTATGGCTTGTTTGACCAAATCTGGCCCTATAAATTTAGCCTCTCCTGTTTCAAACCACCCAATTGGGGATCTACACTTTCGCCCATATAAGGCTTCATACGGTGCCATTTGAATGCTAGAATGATAGCTATTATTGTAAGCGAATTCAATGAGTGGCAAATGATCATCCCAATTTCCACCGAAATCTATCATACATGCCCGTAACATATCCTCAAGAGTCTGAATGGTACGTTCAGCTTGTCCATCAGTCTGTGGATGAAATGCCGTGCTAAGGCTCACTTGAGTCCCCAAGCCCTCTTGGAAGGACTTCCGTAAATTAGCCGTAACCGAGTACCCCTATCTGAGATAATAGATACTGGAACACCATGAAGTCGCACTATCTCCTTAACATAAAGCTTTGCATAATCTTCTGCTACATACATAGTTCTGACTGGCAAGAAATGAGCTGACTTGGTGAGTCTATCCACAATCACCCATATGGAATCATACTTACGCCGAGAACGGGGTAGACCTGTAATAAGGTCCATGTTAATCACTTCCCATTTCCAAGTTGGAATTTCTATAGCTTGCAGCAATCCGCCCGACTTTTGGTGCTCTATTTTCACTTGTTGACAATTGGAACATTGAGCTACAAATTCTGCTATATCTTTCTTCATCCTATTCCACCAATACATGGATTTAAGATCATTATACATTTTCGTTGCTCCGGGGTGGATAGAATAACGGGAACAATGAGCTTCTCTCAGTATTTGGAGGCGTAGGCCGCCACATTAGGAACACATAACTTGCCTTGACATCGGAGAACTCCGTCTCCTGTAATCTCAAATGATGACTCCTCTTTCTGAGGGAGCGTATCTCTGTACTGCACTAGCATGGGATCTTCGTATTGTCGCTCTTTCACTTCCACTACTAGCGACGAAACTGCTGAATTCTGAATGGTGGTTCCCTTGCTACCTGAGTCCACTACTCGAACTCCTAGGCTAGCTAGCTGCTGGAGCTCACGGGTCATTTCTCTTTTCTCTGATTGTACATCACATAAGCTTCCCATAGATCTGCGGCTAAGAGCATCAGCCACAACATTTGCCTTTCCGGGGTGATATAGAATATCAACATCATAATCCTTTAGCAATTCTAACCCTCGTCGTTGCCGCAAATTCAATTCTCTTTGCTTGAAGATATACTGAAGGCTCTTATGATCTGTATAAATATCTACATGAACACCATATAAATAATGTCTCCATATCATTAATGCATGAATCACTTGACCAATTCAAGATAATGGGTTGGATAATTCTTTTCATGTTTTCGTAATCGCTTGAAGCATATGCAATCACCTTGCCATGTTGCATCAATACACAGCCTAGCCCAATGCCTGAAGCGTCGCAATAAACGACATAACCTTCCAATCCCTCTGGAAGTGTCAGGACTGGTGCAGAAGTCAATCTATCTTTTAGCTCTTGGAAGCCACGTTCACAAGCATCTGTCCATTGAAACTTTGCTGATTTCTGGGTCAGCTTTGTAAGTGGTGCAGAAATAGAAGAAAAACCTTCAACAAATCTTCGGTAATACCCTGCTAAGCCCAGAAAGCTACGTACCTCCGTAGGAGTTGTAGGCCTTGGCCAAGTCTTTACGGCCTCTATCTTTTGGCTATCTACCCGAATTCCATCGGCTGAAACAATGTGCCCAAGAAATGTTACCGAGTTCAACCAGAACTCACACTTAGAAAATTTTGCAATTAACTCTCGAGTCTGAAGAACTCTGAGGACGGTACCCAAATGATCCGCATGTTCTGCCTCGGATCTAGAATACACCAAGATGTCATCAATGAACACAATTACGAACAAATCTAGAAAGGGCCTGAACACGTCATTCATTAAATCCATAAACACTGTCAATGCATTAGTTAGCCCAAATGACATCACCCGGAACTCAAAATGGCCATTCTTATTCTGAAGGTTGTCTTAGGGATATCTTTCTCCCTAACTCTCACTTGATGATACCCGAATCTCAAATCTATCTTGGAAAACCATTTGGCACCTTGTAACTGATCAAATAAATCATCGATCCTCGGAAGAGGATACTTATTCTTGATTGTCACCTTGTTCAATTGCCGATAATCAATGCACATTCTTAAAAAGCCATCTTTCTTTCGGAAAAACAGTACGGGTGCTCCCCACGGGGATGAACTAGGCCTAATAAAGCCTTTCTCAAGCAAATCTTTCAATTGCTCCTTCAACTCTTTCAATTCTGCGGGAGCTATTCTATAAGGAGGAATAGATATAGGCTTAGTGTCTGGCAACACATCAATAGCAAAATCAATCTCCCGCTCGGGAGGAAGGCCTGGAAGCTCTTCCGGGAACACATCCGGAAATTCATTCACTACAGGAACTGATCGAAAAGTCGGCGGTTCGACTTCTACATCTTGAACTCGCACTAGATGATAAATGCAACCTTTTGTAATCATTTTCCTTGCCTTTAGGTAGGAAATAAACCTACCCTTTGGTGACGCCGTATTTCCTTTCCATTCTAAAACTGGTTCTCTCGGGAATTGGAAACGAACCATTTTCATTCTACAATCGACATTGGCGTAGCAAGAAGCCAACCAATCCATGCCCATAATAACGTCAAAATCCACCATTTTTAACTCATGCAAGTCAATCATAGTACGGCGATCACAAATCACAATTACATAATTTCTATATACTCGGCTAGCTATTACCGATTCACCGATGGGTGTGGACACCTCAAAAGGTTTAATCGATTCCGGCTTGATTCTAAACCGGCCCACAATATATGGAGTAACATATGCAATGTGGAGCCGGGATCTATCAAAGCATATACATCATGAGAAAGTACCGATAATATACCTGTGACCACATCAAGAGAAGACTCGAGATCTTGGCGTCCCACCAAAGCATAAATACGGTGCTGAGGACCGCTAGAACTGGGGGCTCTCCCCTCGCCTCTACCATGGCCGACCGGGCGCGTGTGAACCTGGCCCCATAGGGCGTATAGATGCTGAAGATCCGGCTACTGACCCTGAAGGCTGGGTCCTACCTCTACCACCAACTGAGGGGTAAACTCGCATAATATGGCTTGGCCGACCGCATGAATAGCAACCCTCTGAACCCAATCTGCACTGACCCCAATGTAATTTTCCACACTGGGAGCATCGGGGTATGGGTGGCCTCGCCTGACCCGAATCACCTCTAAACTGAGATCCCGAAAAGCTCTGACTCGGCTCGGGGTGAATAGATCTATCAAACCTCTGGCCTGAATACCGTGGAGGCGCACTGGTCATAGAATAGCCTGAATGTCTAGAAGACTGCTGTCTGTGCCCACCTCTATACTCATTCATTGGACCCGAAGATCTAGCCCTCTTGCTATGCCCTCTATCATGCTCACTCCTTTGTTGTTGCAAGCTTTCTTCTAAATTTTGAACATGGGCTTGGATGCGTACAATATCTATATTGTCCTGAAGGGATGCGGTCAAGCATCTATCCATCAAATGTGTCCCTAGGCCTTTCACAAACCGGTGCACTCGGTCACCCATATCCGCTACCATGGCCGAAGCATACCTAGCCAAGGAATTGAAGCGGAGACTATACTCTAGAGCACTCATGCTCCCTTGTCTCAAATTTAGGAACTTATCGGCTCTAGCTCGCCGAACTTCTGGGGGCAAATAATGTCGAAGAAATACATCTACAAACTCTTGCCATACCGGTGGAGGTGCATTGGCTCCCCGTGAAGCCATCCAAACCGTGTACCAACATACCGCAACATCCCTCAATCTATAGGACGCTAGCTCCACCGACTCGGTATCTGAAGCATGTATCAACCGAAGCGTCCTCAACATACCATCAATGAAATTTGGAGGGTCCTCATCCGGCTTTGATCCAAAGAATTCCGGAGGGTTCAAACTAATAAAATCACGAGCTCTTGCACTAACAGCCCTATCACCTTGCCCCGAACTTGGCCTCTAAATCTGGGCCGCAACCAATTGAGTCAGCAAATTAATGGCCTCTTTTACATCTTGGCTCGAAGCATCTATGGAGGACCGGTGGAGGAGCCGAGAGTGCCGGAGTTGGGCCGAGGCTCCTCACGCTCCTCTAATATAGGCATCGAACGGAAAACCGAGATCGAGCCACACTTTGGGACTCACTTTCTTCTACTACCGGTGGCGGTGCTCTTTTTTCACCCACTTTTCGCCACCGTCTTGCCCTTTTTAGGTGTCAAGCCTTTCTCTTTGCATTTTCGAACTACATAACACATCGTTAAGAAACAAGAAGTCATAGCTCTATCGCACGATTTCTTATGAAGAAGAAGGTCATTCATTCCTAAAATGTCCTGCACTTCTTGTTTATAAGTGTGGCGCACAACACACCCATAACCAAGACTCTACTAGACACGGCTCGTGTACACACCCTAGGACCGAACCGTCTGTGATACCACTTTTGTCACGACCCAACCCGAGGGCCGCGACGAGCACCCGGTGCTAGCCCACCCGGGCACCCCTTAACATACTTTCACCTCACATCTAGGTGAGCCACATACTAATCATGCTTTTCATTTATCATCATTTTAGCCTCAACGGGCAACAAACGCATCTATATCATCAATAACACGATGCCCATACAAATGTACATAAGCCGACAAGGCTATCAAAATAATATGCCAAAATATAGGTCGTCAAGGACGAACATATCTAACCATATGCACAGTGTCTATGAGTCTCTAAGAAGGGTACATCATATCATAACATATGGGCGGGATAGGACCCCGTCGTGCCCATGAATATATACACAAAAGAATCTATACCAAAAGCTGCAGCTCCGAAGGAGATGGAGCTCTGCTATGTAGTCCCTGAGAAAATATAGCTATGGATCGAGTCTGTCTCCCTGGCCACCTGCGGGCATGACGCAGCATCCACAAATAAAAGGATGTCAGTACGAAGAATGTACTGAGTAAGTAAAGCATGATCAATATCAATATGGAAGCATAATGGATAACGTATGAAATAACATAAGATGGGAGACAATAGCATCATCATCATAGCACTTACCTGCTTTCCATAGGGACATTCCATTTCTATTTCGCACTCGCGTACATACATTCATATCCTTGCTCATTTACCTTTCGTATTAATTTCGTACTCATATTCATATCTCCTTTCACACTCATGCTCATATCATGTACATTTCATATACATAGCCCTTACTTGGCACTTACATGGTCTCAACATATTCGTACTCTAATTGATGTCATATACATAGCTTATTCGTACTCATATAGATGTCATACATATAGCTTAATCGTACTCATATAGATGTCATATATATAGCTTATTCGTACTCATATAGATGTCATACATATAGCTTATTATATTGCGTACCCGACCATGAAGGTTCGGTGTTTTACGTACCTGGCCCTATCAAGGCTCAGTGCCTGGCCCTACCAAGGCTCAGGGTCGTTCGTACCTGGCCCTACCAAGGCTCGGTGTTATTATACCCAATATATATATGGCGCGCGCGCGTCGTTATATATAGATATACATATGTACTTACTTACTATATTCTACCCGGCCATATAAGCTCGGGGTTCACAATAGCCTCTCATGGGCACACATACATATAAGCTCATATCTATCCTTAGCCTTTTTACTATCGTCATTCATTACCTTCTATCCTTAGAGTGTTACTCGTCGTATAAGGAACTTAGTACAATCATATCATTTGAGCGTCATTAGCTTAATAGCTTCTCGAGCTAGGATCGTTAGAGAGTATAATGAACTCATAGGAAGATGAACATTTGGCCAAAGAACCATGCCTTATGAAAGAAGGTTTAGCCTTACATACCTTTTCGTGCAACTATTCTATCACTTGAGCGTTCCTCTTCAAGGCTCACGTTCTACCTTCATTGAAGTGCATACTCATATTTGATAATGGATGGCATTTAGCATTCATAACTAATTCTAGAGAAAATCGGATGGCATCTCCTTTATTTATACGACTTCCCTCGTATTACATATCAACTCCCAAACATCAATAATAACGTTCACAATATCATCACAATAACTTTTAGTCATCTACATTACTCTTACTTCACAATTCTCTTCACTTTATCCATATTCATAGTCATAACTCGACAATACGTTCATTCACATACAATGTTGATTTCCATACTCTCACTATCGTTTATAACATGATCATATTCACAAAGCATCAAGAATCGTAACTCATTCCAAACATTTACTCAAAAGTGATACTATTCACACATTCATGACCCATTTCTTATATTCTTTTGTAATCCAAGTGTTTCAACTTCCAAATACTTCAAACAACATGGAAACATCATAAAACTTACCTTAGATGGTGTAGGATCGAACCTTGGTGGCATATACCTCACTTGAGCAAAACCCTAGATTTCCCCTCACTTGAATTCCTTGCCTTTGATGAACTTTAGTGGGTTCTCTTACTTTGATTCACTTGTATTGATGATAAGAACTTTTGATTTCCTTTGGATTCTTGTTCATGAAATTTATATGATGCCCTAGAAGTCTTAGAGAGAAGTGGAGAGATGTTGGGAATGAAATAATGAAGTTGGAAACACATTTAAAGACTTGAAACATTTCAGCCCGTCGGGTGTTCCACGGACTGTTCCACGGTCCGTGGAACCCAGTGTTGTCTGTGAAGCTTGTCGTGGTTCACGACCAGCCAGTTGGCTTCTCTGCTGGCAGTTCCACGGACCCATCCACGGTTCCGTGGAACCCAGCCGTGGAACTCACTGCTTCACCAAGTTCGATCCCGTCGTCTCGTTTGATCTCCAATCCTTATGGAACCTTCTTAGCACTTGTTTATCACTTCATTAACAACCTAAGGGGCATTATAACTACTTCCCAACACATCATTAAGTTGTCATCAACTTACTACTCATAAATCCTTTCCGATACTTACCGCATACATGGCCTTCTCTCGGCAACTTTCTCGTCTAACGTCGAATGTCTTTCAAATCTTATTTAGAATCATCAAATGCTATTTCTTGCTTATTGAAACATCGTATACTTCGTATTCCTCATTAGCCTACTCACTGTGCATCAACGAAAAAATTTTCGAGGTGTAACAGAAGCTTAGCCCGAGGTATATTGGGCCTTATCAGATTATTCGTAGGGTAGGCAAGGTTGCCTATGAGTTGGACCTACCATCTGATTTGGAAGCAGTGCATCCAATCTTTCACGTGTCGATGCTTCGTAAATGTATTGTTGACTCTTCTAGAGTATTTCCCGTGGATGATGTCCAGGTAACGGAGGAGTTGTCTTACGAGGAGAACCCTATAGCTATACTTGATCGTCAAGTGAGAAAGTTATGTACTAAGGATGTGGCTTCCATCAAGGTGTTGTGGTGAAATAATAACAGGGAAGAGATGACCTGGGAAGCTGAAGAGGAGATGAAGAATAAGTATCCTTACTTGTTCCCTATGCCTACAGGTAATCTAAACTCCTAAATTGATTATATTGATTGATAGATGAAACTATATGTTGTAGCAATAAAAGAGACTCCCCGAAGTCTTGATAAGACCTTGTGAGATTAGTTTAACATTCGAGGACGAATGTTCTAAAGGGGGAAAGGATGTTATATCCCGCATTTTTGTACATTGGAATATTTTTAAGCTAATCGAGATAAGTTTAAGGACAAGATTATTTTGAGATATGAGATAGAGAGTTTTAATCCCCGATTTTAATTAGTGCACGAATTGCTTATAAATTTTAATTGGTATAAAAATATTAGTGGAGATTAGGGATTAATTAACCATGATTAGATTATTAAGTGGGGATTAGAGACTAATTATTATTAATCAAGTCATTAGTGGGCTAAGTGGACCCCACTATAGCATGGCCAAATCTGATTGGCCCATGCTATGAGTGGGGCACGTGTAAACTCTAGGGGCAGCATATATAATCTTAGATGATGACTAATTAATTAGTCATTCACTTCATTTGTTCATCTTCAACATTAGAGAGTTAGAGAGAAGAGCTCATGGCCATGGCAGCGCACGGCCATGGCTGCCCTTGAGGTGATTTATGAACTTGATCCAAAAATTAATTTTTCAAGGTGGTCCAACCATTTGAAAGATCAATAGCAACGTGAATTAATCATTGGGGGCAGCAAGAATGTTTGTATTTAAATTCACCAACTTCAGCAACGTTAAGGAGTTAAACTTGTTAAGGTAAGATTTAATTCTCTCCTACATGTTTTAGAGGTGGTTTGGACTTTGTATAATTTGGTAGATGTGAATTGGACATAAGGAATTATGTATGTTGATGTTGAGATGCTGTTTGGGCTGTGTAGGGGGCTGTCCTAATTAGTAATGGTGAATTAATTTTAATTAGAATTGTGGTTGTTGTTGTTATGGATTATATGATGAGAGTGAAGGAATTTGATGGTTAAAGTTGAAGTTGTATTCATTTTGTGGACTGTTTTAAGAATTTGTTGAATAATTGATGTTGTCGTGTACGAATAATTAATGTTGTTGTCGTTTGTTGCTGATATGATTCCCGAAGTTGGATAAAAGAAGCGTATAAGATATTGTATATGAAACGTATGTGGTTTGCTTGGTATGTTCTTAGGTGTTCGTAGGATTATCGGGCATTGTTATGTTAATTAGGGGCTGTTTTGGGGCGTGTTGGTATTCTTGTTGAATTGGAGGATTAAGTATAATTAAGACCTTGTATCGTGTTGTTATAATGGTTGGACTGTTATAAGGTCGTTTCGATGAAATGTTATGACTATATATTACTAAGAATAACTTGAATACGTCGTAATCGTTAGGTTAACTATTAGTGAATGTTGTGGTGTGTGGGCTGATCGGAATGTTATGCGGGCTGTTCGGAGTATCCTTGAATCTTGTCTTGGTTAGTCTTGATATAGTACTTGAACGTGTGGTTGTTGATGTTGACTTGGTTGTTATGTAGTTGGTTTGAATATAAGGGAAATGCCGCCTAATTTTCTAGAAATGAGCTACTAACGTTGGAATACGTTTTGAACCTTCCCGTACCTTAGCCGTAGTTCTTAACATCTTAATATAGGTTGAGACACTTCGGGCAGCGTATACGTATTGTATCACGGATAAGCGATAAAGGTATGTAAAGCTATCCCTTCTTTCTTTTGGCATGATTTATATGAAACGAACAAATGACGAATGTATAAGCTCCTTTCTTAGAGACACTAGGATGGCTAATGTCCTTGACTTCCATAAGCTATTTCATGTTATCTTGATACGTGTCTATGATTCCTGAGGCTCTATTTGATATAGTCCATAGTGACGTTCAGAGGGTACTTAACATGACTATCGCCTTTGATATTCGAGTGTTAGTTCATTCTACACATTTCATTAAGTCTCAGATGATGATTTAGTTTGCATATGGTTGCTCACTACTCTGCTCGTGCACGCTGTTATTATATCTTTCACCGAGTCCCCTGATGGGCCGGGTATGTATTCGTGCACAGTTTCACTGCATTGTTCACCGAGTCCCTCACTAGAGGGCCGGGTACGGTATATATATATGATGATATGATATGATGATATGATGATGGCACCGGGTCCCATGATGGGCTGGGCATGGTATACATGTATACGACTTATTCACCGAGTCCATAATGGGCCGAATATGGTATATGATATAGCTATGCATGATTTTATTTCATAAGGCACAGGTACAGTGATTTCTTGATTATCATACTTGTCTCCTGGAATCTCTACTTCAGTTATGATCTTCCTTAATGTATTTCATGCTTTATATACTCAGTACATATCTCGTACTGACCCCCTTTCTTCGGGGGCTGCGTTTCATGCCCGCAGGTGCAGATACTCGCTTTGGTGATCCTCCAGCTTAGGACTTCTACTCAGCTGTCTTGGAGTGCTCCATTGTTCCGGAGCCTAGACTTTTGGTACAACCCTTTTGATGTATATATATGTTTATCCAGGGGTACGGCGGGGCCCTGTCCCGTCATATTTCACTATTGATACTCTTAGAGGTCTGTAGACATATGTGTGGGTTGTATATAGATGTTGTTCAGCTGTGTCAATATGACTTATTTTGGGATGTTGTATGTAGTGGCAGCCTTGTCGGCTTGCGTATTATGTCATGCTTGATTGGTTGTGACTCCTCAGGAGACAGGTTACCTTGATATATATATATATATATATATATATATATATATATATATGTGACGTTCGAGATAACGTCTTGTCTTTGCAAGCTTCCACATTGTGTTGTTTCGGGTTGACTGTATCTAACGGTACGTATACGAGTGTCAGCTCGGGCACTAGTCACGGCCTACGGGGTTGGGTCGTGACAACTAGGTTAAGGGAGCCTAAATTCGAAATTTGGGGTAAAATGAGTCGATTTGAAGGTAGGTTGAAATTTGAATTTTCATGTGTTCTTGAGCTATCTTCATAGATTCAAGTGGAGAAGAAGACTCAAAAGGAAAGTTAGATCCAAAAATTTATACCCAAGTTTTGGAAAAGTGTTTTTTAGCCCCAAATGGAATGGTCCTAGGTTGAGTGCGTCCATTGTGTCAAAAAAACAGCAACAAACTCAGCCCAAGATCCAAGAAATCACGTGTTATACATCGTCACTGAAGCAAAGATACGGTCCAAATTGACGGACCGTAAAAGAAATACGTACCGTCAATCCAGTCCGTCAAATTAAAGCTTGCAAAAGTTGAACACTGTTGGAGATCAACGGTTGCTATATACGGGTCGTGAATAAAATACGGTCTGTAGATTTGAGAGCAGTTCCCAACCATAGATTGGAGTGAAATTTGCTACGATACTGTTGCTGATTTACGCTGACCATATACGGACCGTACATTTTATACAGGTCGTATAATTGAAGAAGTTCCTACCGTAAATCTGAAGTCCGAATTCATAGATTGTGTTCCCCATTTACGGTACACATCTACGGTCCGTCAATAAAATATGGACCGTATAACTACACCCAGTCCAACCGTAAATTCCAACAACGAAAAGGTACATTCGATTCAATTCCCTCACTTCTTTTTCAAAAATTTCCCTTGATCCTTCGTTGGTTGTTTGTGTCCTTATCTCGTAGGTAAAGAGCAAAAAAAAAAAAAAGAGCATAGAAATTTTTAAATTTTCATTACTTCAAATTGATACCTTGGATCAATTGGGGCTTCAAGACAGCTGTTACACCCCGTACTTTTATACGTAAAGTTTCGTCGTGAGTTAGTTGACGAAGAGTTAAAAGGCGAGGCTGTCGTCAAGGTCATAAGGAATTATACATGCTCATCTTCATACATGAGAGCTTGGTATCATGTTTAGTAAGTATCGGGAAGGTTGGATGTTAAGCGAATCGAAGAAATTAAGTTTGTTGAAACTTTGGGAAAATTTGGCAGAATTCCGGACAGAAATTTTGGGTCAACTTTAGAGAGGCATATCTCCTAGAATACAAGGAGTTACGGAACGCATAACATATGCATTCATAAGTTCAGCGAGTCTACTTTCCAATGCAATTGGCAGAACTAAATTTACATATCAACGGTGGGAGTTATGAACCGTCGAAGTTCGACGGTCCGTCAACAGTGAGTCTGTGGAGAATTTTCTGGAATGTTATTTATTGATCCATTTGGTTTTATCCATCATTATTTCACACACCAACCGACCCTAAATGTCCTAATACTCCCCTCAACCCTTTTCCTAATTCCCTCCATCATCCAAGTAATATTTGAGCCCGTAAAACTCGAGACTAGTTAGCACATCATGGTAGCTTGTGTTTCTACTATGTTGGTGGTCTTGTGGCCTTAAAGAAAAGTGGTGTGGTTGAGGTTTTGAACTATATAAGGTATGTTTTCCATCTAAGCTGTGATATTAAGTGGTTCTTAAAGGATTTTAATAGTTTTAAGTTAAGAAAGCTGTGATATAAAGATTACATGTTGGCATGTCGGTGTTGCTGGCTTGGGGTCTGATTTAAAGGAAGTTTTGGGATGGATTTACTTATGATTTGGATTGTAGTTCTTGATTATGTTGTTGTTGATGTTGGTATTGATGATTGGGCTTGATTTGGAGTTGGTTTGGAATGGAAATTATAGGCGAAATGCTGCCCGAATTCCGTTAACTTAAGAACTAGTTTAAACTTGGATTATGAGTTTGCCCTTAACCTAATTATGTGGTAAATGGTCTTGAATGTAGATTTGTGAACTCAGGAAGATAGGCGTTGAGTATTAAGGAGACAACGAGGTATGTTAAGGCTGTCCCTTTCTTTTCAAAGGCATGATTCTTTTTTTTATGAACTTATACATGATTTCCATAATACCCTTACTCCTAAAAATGCTAGAAATTCATGATACTCAAGGTTTTTATGATATGAAAGATAAATATCTTCTATGATGATAAGGATGATCCCATTTCTAGAGATTCCAGAGCTTACGTTTTGATGTCATTATGAGATTATTGAGCTTGTTTCAGTATTATTGATTTTATTCATTGTTGTTGATCTCACCTTATGATAGTTGTTCCTTCAAGGTGAGATATAGCGATGATGATAATTCCATAATGATACATCGGAGGTTACCGACCTTATGTTAATCCGTTAGAGTTGTAGCTTTTATTTGGGCTCTCGTGCATACTTTAGATATATGTATGTATTTTATCACACCGTGCCGCGCTATAGGTAGCCGGGCAGGCCCGTATATGCCCACACCACTACAGTGGGCCGCTTATGATACCATCCCTGACGTGGGATGCCCAGACACGAGATAATGATAACACCGTGCCTATATGGCCGGGCAGTATACATGATAAGATGATGATAACACCGCGCCTATATGGCCGGGCAGTATACTATATATATGTATGTATAAGATTTTCTTTTTTTTTAAAAGCTAACCATGCATGACATCCGCCTTAAGAGGCATTCAGATTATAGAGTTATATAGGTATTTTCGGCTATACAGTCATACAGATATAGACAGATATACAGATTGACTCTCATGTCATAGATTCCTTTCATGATTCTTGTGTATATGCTATTTTCATGCTTTACATTCTCGGTACATTATTCGTACTGACGTCCTTTTGCATGTGGATCTTTGCGCTCATGGCGGTAGACGAGCAGTGGCATGCATCGATTCATAAATTTTGCCATCTCGGCGTTGGTACACGAGCACTCCACAGTTCCTGAGTCGCTTGATCCGGTTGGTATGGTTTTATGTACAGATGGGTATGGCGGGGTCCTGTCCCGTCCTTATTATGTTATGATTTCAGTAGCGGCTTGTAGACAGATATGTACAGCTAGATGTCTGGTGACCTTCTCGGTCCTTCTTGTGTTGTATCATTGTTTTAGTAACCTTTTCGGCTCGAGTACTTGAGACTAGCATGTTGACGTATATATGTATATATCTGTTAGGCTTGTGTCCCTTACAGTTTATCGCATTTAATAGTTAGCATTATGGCCCACTCAGGTATCGATATGAGATACATGTACGTATTGTGGTGCTTGCAGTTAACCGTGCCCCGTCATGGCCCTCTTTGAGTTGGGTCGTAGAGAAGTGAACGAGCTGTGATTCGTCCTAGGGTTTGTGTCACGACCCAATCGGAGGGCCATGACGGGTACCCGGTACTAACCCACCCGGGCACCTCTTATCGTACATTTACATTTACGTTCTATCCATCATTCACACTAATGTCATTGGGCAATAGTACATTTATACCATTATCAACAGCTATGCCCATATCAATGTACATAAGCCGACAACAAAATGATATACAAAATATAAGCCGACAAGGCTAAATACATCTAACCATATACACATGTCTACGAGCCTCTAAGGAGAGTATGTCACATCATATAGGCGGGGTGGACCCCGCCGTACCCCATAAGTATGTACACAAAGAATAGATACCAAAAGTTGTAGCTCACGAATGAAATGGAGCTCCGCTACAATCACGAGTAATAAAGCTATAGATCAAGCCTGCCTCACTGGCCACACAACGGGCATGACGCAGCGTCCACAAATAAAAGGACATCGGTACGAAAAAATGTCTTTAATATGTAA
>NW_026716001.1:0-18748 GCF_029784015.1 Lycium ferocissimum
GGTTAAAGAAATTTAATGAAAAAAGATTTGTCGATGATGTGATGTTTTGGAGATGTACGGAGTTTTGGGAAACCTTAAAATTTATGCGTGGACCAGCGTCGGATTTTGGTGCCCTTTCCCCGAGCGTTTGCATGATTTCGATTTGCATTATATATATGTTTTCGGTACGGATACGATATCTTGATTCGGTATTCTCTCCTTATACTTTTACTTCGGCTATGATTTGGTTTGCACTTTATGCTTTACATACTCGGTACATCTTTCGTGCGGCCCCCTTTCTTCGGGGCGCGTTTCATGCCCGCGGTACGGTTCGTGATGCGAGTGTAGGCCGCGCATTACGCTGTTACGAAGCGCTCCTTTTGATGCGGAGCCCGTATGTTGGTACATATCTTTTGTGATATATATGTTTGTGTCTTTGACTATTTGGGGTACGGCGGGGCTGTCCCGTCATATGATTCCGTTATGATTTGTAGAGCACAGCAGTCATCTTGTGTGGGTCATGGGTCCTATGTTTGTTCGATTTGTTCTGGTTTGCATCTTAGCGCGGTCCGTCTATTGTGGTGGCCATAATGGCCCCTTGTATTTGTACATGTGTATATATGTTCGATGTACATTCACGCCGCCTTTCGACTTTGATATGATACTTTTGTACGCGCGTACCGCCTAAGACGGTATTTATTTTCGTGCTTTAAATATGATGAGTATGATATTAGAACTAAGCTAAATTATGATGATTTGATATGAAAGTATGTTTGGGTGTCCAAATAGGGCGCGGTCGCGGCCCCACGGGGTGGGTCGTGACACGGAACTCAGCGAAATGATCAAAAACGAACCCTTTTTTGAAAATCCAAAATCATAGTCAAATCAAGTTTTCTCCCGAATCTCGCTCGGGACATTTCAAACGAACTTCAGAAAAGCGAAGTGGTTACGTATCAAAATCATGGGCATAAAGCCCTTATTTCCAACTCGACGGATAAATAAATAATCATAGTGAAGAAAATATTAAATTTTCCAAAAAAAAAATCCATAAAGGTAGCATAAAAGGGCCGCGGGCCCCACGGACCAGTCACGGGACCCCGTCGAGCCGACTACGAGGGGGGGAGAGTGATGTCTTACGGACTTACATATTATGTTTTGGGGTGTTTCGAGGTCGTATGCAAAAGTTACGGACGTTCGTAGTTTCGAAGTCGTTTTGGAACAAGTCTCTTTTGAAAACAAAATTCTTTTGAAAATAGAACTCTTTTAAAACCTTAAAAGTTTAATCCTACAAACGACATAAGGGTCATAACTCAACCGCGTTAAAGATACAAACATCAAGGGACTTATACGAGTCGCGTACACAATATTTCAAACTCAACCATATCAAAGGCATACAAACCACGGCCCCGACCATACTAAGGATGCCAACGACAAGCAACTATGACTCACAAACATCTTGAAATTTACGAATGGAATTACCCCAGAGGCACATATCATGTCATACCTTAATTAGTCTAAGACATGCCAAAAGAAAAGAAGGGTAAGCTTCACATGCCGCTTGCCTCTAAAAGCTAATCCAACGTAAGTCTCGTCTTCTCCAAAATCTACGACAACATCAATAGGCATCGAACATTAGCCATAAGCGTCGAAGAATTCAATTCCAAACCACTACTTTTTTTCTACGGAAATTTTGGCAGCACTTCCTATAACTTGGACGCCCCCGAGAATTTAACTCGGCCAAATCGTGACAACAATACCAACAACCATTTCGACATCAAGAAGTAATTTCAAACACATTCTAACACCAATAAGTCATTTCCACATACTTCGACAACATTCCAATTATATTCAACTTAACTACATATTTTCAAACTACTACTACCAACGATCGCATATTCGAATAACAATTCAAACCTTTCAAACACAAATCAATAACATTTCAATTCACAAAATTGTTCAAAACAATCAACCAAAACATAAGGCAACCCGAAACCTTCCAAGTCTAAGGAAATATCAACAACGCATTTCTTTTCTTCCAAACTCATAAACCATACTAACAATTTCACACATTGACGACATTATCTTCCACCAATTCATGAAACTATATTAAAATTCTTAAGGTTCTAAATCAGCCCACCAACAATTACAACACCAACTTGGCACATTAAGCTCTTATTTACATCATTGGATTCATGACGACAACAACCAAAACATACTAAATAAAATCAATTCACTATAAGTTACCATGACAGCCCATTTCCTATTCGGCCAACCCTCAACCTACACCATTCCATGAGTTTCATTCACTTTCTACACATTACCATAACACACAAACATGTTGTATACAATTAAATCACTATCATCACACCATACACACAACACACGGCCAACCTTCAACTTTCACAACTCAACTTTAACATCCATATTTTCATGATTTTTAATTCATTTTCACACTCCACTTTGACATCCACAACTATCAAATTACATCACATAAAATTGATTCGTCATGCTTACATCAACAACATACACCCACGGCTACAACTCCCAATATACAACCTCTCATGATTTTCCATCCATTTCCATGCACCATAACACGTTCAACACATCCATAAAACATGTAAAGAAGGATCAAATCTTACCTTTCTTTAGCTCCTCCCACGGCCAACTTTCATGAAACACTACGACGGGCGGTTTTCTTGTTCTAACAACCACTCCACGCTAACGAGGACCTTCCAATTAGTACACAAGCTAGGAGAAAATAATTTTTCTCCTCAATTTTCAAGGCCATGTTGGCTGGTGCCATAGCCGTATGGCTTTCTTGCTTTTTCTCCATGTTTCAAGAAATTTCTAGGTGTGGAAATTAATAAGATGACTTACTTAGTCATCACTATATATATATATCATTTACCCACATGGCCCTATGGCCCACACACACTCACACCTAGCCGGCCACCTCATGGCCATTTCAAATAATGGCCAACTTTCCTTAATTCAATTTTTGGTCCCAAATTCTTCCAACTTTCATTCTCTAATTTTTCCTTATTCCAATCTTACCCCTAACACTTCATGTCCACAAAAGATGAATATGCAACTTATGCATTGAGACAAAATCAACAAAACCGGAAATTAAAAGTCTTGTCCATAACTCGTCGCAACCAACTTAGAACATTCCAACGTACGAAGTACGGGGTGTAACAATCGGGGTGACGTAAGGTCGTGGACCCCCGATATCATTATGGGGCATTCATAAGTATTCTGCCTCACCTTGAAGGAACAAGCATAAGGTGAGTGTATGTAATGATCAACATCATCGGAGTATGGATAACTTCTTTAACTTAATAGGAGCATCATATCATAAACTATAGCATCTCTAGACTTTAAGCTTATCATTATCGTAACATATCTCTTTTCTCGTGTGTCTATTCATGAACAAGGGCTCATAGCATTCTTGAAGATGGAACATTCATAAGAAGGAGAAAATTCATGCCTTAGGACTCATGCCTTAGAAAGAAAGGACTAGCCTCACATATCTTTTTCATTTAACTATTCTATCGCTTGCTCGTTCTCCTTTAATACACTCGTTTATACCTTCAAGATAATTCGCATCAACATTAGCTATATCATCGTGAAAACATGCTTACTAAAGCTATAGAAATTTGGGCAGCACTTCCTTTGTTTATACTACTTTCCTCCATATTCCGTATCAACTCCCAACATTCATAACGATAATCGCAATATCACTAACAACAATCGTCATTCATTCACATGATTCGCATTTCACAATTCCATCCGAATTCTCCATAATTTATGACTAAAGTTCACTATTGCATTCTTTCGTATCCAATGCTTATTTCATGTTATAAATATCATTTGTAACATATTCATAACATCAACATATTCATTTCCATGATTCAATCCAACTTCTACTCCATAATAATACTATTCACACATTTGATGACACATTTGCTATACACTTCTACAATTCATGTTTTTCAACTTAATAATACTTCAATTAACATGAATAGGTCATGAACCTTACCTTAAATCATAGAGGAACAAGCTTTGGATGATATTACACTTCTTGCACCAAAACCCTATTTCATCTCTCTTGGGTTTTCTTGATTTGTATGACTTTGATGGAGTTTCTTTCACTTGATTCTCTTGATTTCTTGTTGTTGATCCTTGATTTCTATTGATTTCTCATGGATGAAATGTTTGGAGTGTTCTAGAGCTTTCTTGAAGTGTAGAGGAGTGGGAGTGAAATAAAAATGAAATAAAAGAGGTCCCTTATATAAAAATCAACTTCAGCCCGACCAAGATATACGGACCAACATACGGTCCGTATGTTTTCTACGGGCCGTATGTCTGGCCGTAGATCTGGTCCAGTAAGTTATGGTATTCTGGGCTGAATTTACGATTGGACATACGGTCCATACATTTTATACGGCCAGTATGTCTGGCCGTAGATTGTCCAGTTTTTTCGAGAGTTGTTTCGTCGACTTGTTAGATCTCCGATCCTTATGGAACCTTATTATAACTTGTTCAACATCTCAATACATCACCCCTCGTGTTATATCCGTATTTTGTGCGTTGGAACATTTTAAGTTGGTTGCGACAAGTTAAGGACAAGGTTGTAATTTCTTCCGATTTTGTTAAAAGTGCATAAGTTGCATATTCATCTTTTTATTGGTATGGAATGTTAATGGTAAATTTGGAATAAGGAAGATTTGGGGTTAAAAGTGAATTAAGGAAAGTTAAGCATTTCATGAAAATTAAGGGCTAGAAGTGAAATTGTGAAAACTTAATATTTCATGAAAATGGCCATATGTTGCCATGTGTGGGATGTGGGCCATAGCCCACATGTGTTAATTATATAAGTGGCAAAAGATGACTAATTAAGTCATCTTCATCATTTAGCCCCTTAGAAAGTTGGAGAAGCTTGGAGAAAAACCAAGAGGGTATTCGGCCATGACCATGAAAAATTGGGTCCAAAAAATTGATCACAAAAAAATATTTTCTTCTAGCTTTCATGCTAATTGGAAGGTCCTTAACAACATGGAGTAGTTGTTGGAGCAAGTAAAGCCTTTATTCTTACAAGCACAACGCTAGCCGAGTGAAGAACCAAGTGGGAAAGGTAAGGTGCAATCTTATTTTTCATGTGTTATGGGTGGTTTGTACATGTTGTGGTATGTGGAAATGAATGAAATTCATGAAATATTGCAAGTTGAAGTTGAGCCGTGTGTGTGTTGTTGTAGCCGTGTGGTATGTGTTGTGTAGGAGGAGTGATGAATTAATTGTATTTAGCATGTTTGTGTGTTGTTGTAGTGTGTAGAAAATGAATGAGACTCATGAAATTATGCATGTTGATGATTGGCCGTATAGGGGTTTGTATTGAGTAGGTTATGGCGAATTGATTTTACTTAGTATTTTGGTTGTTGTTGTCATGGATTATGTGATGAGAATGAAGGTATTGAATGGTTCAAGTCGAAATTGTAATTGTTGGGAGCTTGGCCGTGTATATGTGGTGTTGTGTAGGAGTGAAGAACTAGTTCTATTTAGTATGTTTGGGATGTTGTGTTGTGGGTTCTATAATGCAAATGAGAGTTTAATGGTTCAAATTGAAGTTATAGTCGTTTGAGGTTTGTTATGGAAGCTAATGTGAATTAAATATGGTTTCTTGTATTTATGATAATAAATGTTGTCAATGTGTGAATTGTTGACATAGTTTATGAATTTGGAAGAAAGAAATATGTTATTATTGTTCGTGTTGAGTTGGGAAGGTTTCGGGTTCCATGGTGTATTGTTTGGATTGTTTGAATGTTGTGTGGATGGTTTGAGGCGTTCTTGAAACTTGCTTGAGTGGTCTCGGATTAGTATTTGAATATGCGAGCATTGACGTTGCCTTGAATGTAGAAAGTCGAATTGAACGAAAATGGAATATCGTCGAATCATATGGAAAGGGATTACTAATGTTAGAATGTGTTTGGAATTGATTATTGATATTGTTTATATGGTTGTTGGTATTGTTGTTGATAATATTGGCCGAGTTGAATTCTCGGGGATGCTGAGTTTATAGGGGAAATGCTGCCCAAATTTTTGTAAATAAAGTGCGAGCTTGGAATTGGATTCATCGATGCTTATGACTAATGGTTGATGCCTAATGACGTTATTGTAGATTTTGAGAAGCCGAGGCTTAAGTTCGGAATAGCCTAGGAAGCGGACGAGGTATGTAAAGCTTATCCTTCTTTCCTTTTGGCATGTCCTAGACGCAAGTAAGTTATGATGTATTATGAGCTTCGGGGGAAATTCTATTCGTAAAATCCGAGCATGTTTACGATGCTTATTTGCTTCTTGATGTTGGCATCTTCATATGGTCAAGCTATGGTTTATATGTCTTTGTATGATTGGTTTTCAAATGTTGCATAAAAAGTTTGGTTTTCAAAAGAGTTTTGTAACTACGAACATCCGTAACTTTCACAGATAGAACCGGATGACTTTGATATGCTCGCAAATGATTTTATAACGTATAACGACTTTAACTTTCATAGGCGGGCCCGGATTGGGTTGACGCTCGTCCGTGGGTCCCGCGACTTTCTATGTTTGGTTCTAACGACCTATTTTTGAAAGAATTTAATATGGCTATGCTTCCGACCCCTGAGCATGGTTACTTACCTATCTGTTAAGTCTGAGATAAGGATTTTATGCATACTATTTTGATACGTAACTATGACTTCCGAAGTTCTATTTGATCTGTTCCCGAGTGACGTTCGGAAGAAAATCTGATTTGGCTACTGTTTTGGCTTATAAATGAGGGTTCGTTTTGATTAACCTATTGAGTCTTTGAAAATGTTTTAAACTGTATTTGGTTACTCACGATTCTACTCGTGCATTCTGTTGTTACATTTTTCGCCAAGTCTCGGGCCAGTTGTGTTGTCGTGCGCACTATGCTTTATTCGGAGTATGATGTGTCCGGTTCGTCGAGCCACTTTTTGGCGGGAACCGCGTATATATTATGGTGTTATGATGTGTACGTGCACGCCGAGCCCCTTTCGGCCGGTACCGTATATATATGCTACGTTATATGTTATATGTATGGATTACGAAATATGATCGGTTGGTTTCGGGGGCGGTGGTGGGGGCAAACCCGATGGTGGGGCAAACCCGGTGGTGGGCCAAACCCAATGGTGGGGCAAACCCGATGATGAGGCAAATTCCACGTTGGTCTGGCAAATCCCACATTGGTTTAGGCAAATCCCACACTTTGGTTTAGGCAAATCCCACATTGGTTCAGGCAAATCCCACATCGGTTAATGTCATCTCATATGATAGGTTATGATGCTGTGACGTGTTACGGTATGTATATGATGACTATTCGCTTATGTCACTCAGTCCCATTGTGGGCCGGATATGATACATGATATGGATATGCATGATTTGTATTTCGGGAGTAAGCATTTTGGCGTTCTGATTATTGTATTTGTCTTCTGTACCTCTGATGTACGATTTGTGTTTCAGATGCAAGCCCTTTGGTATTCTGGTTATTATGCTCACTTTCTGTACTCCTTACTTCGGTTATGACCTCGTTTTCGTACGCTATGCTTTACATGCTCGGTACATATTCCGTACCGACCCCCTTTCTTCGGGGTCGCGTTTCGTGCCGCGCAGGTATATACAGATGAGTAGAAGAGGTTCCAGCTGGATTGGCGAGCTCCATTTCCGCTCGGAGTGTTGCCGAGTCAGAGTGCTTTTGTTATGGTATCTGGAGTTATGGTAGAGACTTTGCGAACGGTGTCGTGTGTATAAGACGTCGGTTGTGAGCGGCTATGGCGGTGTGTATTATTATGCATTATGTTACGGATTTGTTGTGACTACAAATTTTGTTTGATTTGAAAAAGATGAAAAACATGTTTGTTTTTCGAAAAAATTTCGTTATGTGCTTATGTCATGTTTTGCGGGCCCAGTATGATTATGAGTATCACGAGAGTCAGCGGGTTCGCTCGGCCCTAAGTAAGGGTCGGGTGCCCATCATGCTCTATCGGAAATTAGGGTGTGACACCTCGCTCGTCCATTCACTGTACACTAACGGGGAATTTTTCGAGGTGTAACAGAATTGTTATCTACAACTCGAATTAATTCGAACCTTATCATTAATTTACCACTTCGAAAGTCCCAATTGTCGAACCAGTACACCCTAACCATTTGCGCGATTATCCTTTTCATTCAATCAATGCAACCGTATAGTAACACCAGTAGTAGTAGTAGTAGTAGTAGGAACTAGCCAAACGTACACAATAGGTACAAGGCTCTCAACCCTAATCCAATATTATATGTAACACCCGAAAGTTTCTTGAGTACTAGAACTTCGCACTTGACCAACACTAAAGTTGTTCTTATTAGTCAACCACTGGCTCCCATTAGCCTACGGTATAACCAAACATACCAACTCGACACTAAACCCTTATGTCTATTCTACTATGTATGAACGCAACATAATCCTTAAACCAACTAGCCCTTGATTTCACGATATCCTTATCATTCCTCTAAACACGAAGACCCAGTGAATATACCCTTTCTTTGAAGTACCAGGACCACAGCTGCACAACATCTTAAATTTCCACTTGTCACAAGTAACATTGCTTTCCTATCTAACACCGATAACTACCTTTCTAAAAGAACCCACAAACCATTACCATATAGTCACGTCGAAGCCTAACTTAACTTCTCACAACAGAATATGAAATCCACTCTCGTACAAATTGCAACCTTAACCTGACGAGCACATCAGATACCAATTGTTCCCTTCCTAATAGCGGAGATTAATCTATCCAAATCCTCTTTCTTACGCCTCCGTCCCATTAACACGAAAGTACTCATACCCAAATACCCTAAGAAATCTTACTTTGCTACGCATTTCCCACAAAAGTCATCCTTCATGTCCTTATTCTCAACTTCTCTTCTTTATTACACGCGGTCACTATACTTTTGCCCAAATCTGATGATCCTTACTGAACTTACACTCATGCCACGCACACCATCATACTATCCCGACGATTTGAAACTTATTCCCAAAAACATATCATATCTCTAACAAATCATTCTTGTTAAGTCATAAATGCACTTCTGCAGCTTCCAAGCAACCCAACACTGAAAACATAGAGATCATGTGACCCTTTGCACCATATCTCCTATTTCTCAAGAAAACCCCATAATGAACGAGTCTTAACCACCCTCCCACACAACTGAAACCTCAAGTCATAGCCAGATACTGAACTTAATCACGCGTCCGAATCAGAATGACACATCTTGTACCACACCAAGCCATATCATAATAAAATCACTCGCATAAGAATTTAGGAATGAGTTTCGACCATTCATGGGAGAATAAGACAAGGAAATTCAGATACCAATTGGAATCGACTAGATAGCAATTTGAATGAAGTAGCATGAAAGAATGAAAGAATTTAAAGTTTCCTAATGTCCTATAGCCTCTCGCAGATAAGTATGGAGGTCATCATACCGATCCGCAAGACTCTACTAGACATGCTTTTCTACTTGTAAGACTTGAGACCTAGGGCTCTGATATCAAGTTGTCACAACCCAATTCGTGATTCGTGATGGCAACTACCTTGGCTTTGTCTCCCCAGGTAGGCAACCCCTTGCCAAATCATTTTAGTCATTTAGAAGAATTATGCGAAAATAAATAATGACTTAGCTAACCGATTAAAATTATATAAATGATAAGTGCGGAAGTAATATAACCCCAAAATCTAGTCTAGACTAGTAAAAAAACCACTATTACTTAGATACAAGTCTGGTAGAAAGTACAAATCACAGAATATCAATACTTTCTCAGAATTACAAAGTAGAAAGTTATATACAAAGAAGAGTCTGCGGGTTGCAGATCTAGCCGAAAAGCTCACCCTGTGAACCGTCAAGTAGACTCGAGATCACTCTTGGGACGAGAACGGAACTAGTAACGGACTCTACACTCAAGAAGAGTACAACAGAGTAAGCATCTTGTACAAACAACAAGTACTAGTAGGTATCATAAGCTGACAACAATTAGTTCACATATATAAAGAAAGAAATCAACAAGTGCACAGATAAGCAATCAAGCATGCTTACAAATCACATTATCATAATAATCAAGGACTTCCACCCACACATACGTGATACAAAAACCCATTTTCCAAGTCATAAGCCTAGTTCAAGTTTCTAAACCACAAGTCTGTCGTGTCTTAATAATCTCAAATAGATAATTACGAATCCAAGTTCTGAACCTAGGCAGAGTCGCTAATCTACAATCTGGTCCAGTCCATAATCATATTTATGCCACAACAATGGTAAAAATAAACCATACCAAATCAAAAATAAAGAGCCATATGATAATGCAGGATGAAATGTAATGATGTTCAATGAACTAGCCAAATATCTCAAACTTGTACACACATGCTACAGGCATTGTTGGCACAATAGTCATGACTCGCGGGGGACCAATTAACACAGATGTAAGCATGAGGAATGAGAATGAATGCATAATACTAAACCATGGAATAAACCAATGAACTAGTTCAATCAGCATAGAGAGAGTCTATGCCACCCTTTACTTTTAAATATAGCAAGAACACCTCATAACTAAGTCTTGTGTCACCAAGGTGTTCCATTTTCTCATTTATCATCGTCAGTACCAATTCATAATTCGATATCAATATACATATGAAATGAGAATGTATTCCATGCATGATATCACCATTAACAGTAAATCATAATCAGGATTTCGACCGTGTATTATCATAATTATACAACACGATTAAGGACTAATCTCATTATCCTTCCTTTCTTTGAAGATAAATGACACAACAAGATAGAAATGAGTGCAACATGTATCACAACACAACAATTAAGGCAACAAGTCTAATCACAATAACAGGGCAACAAGCCACTATCAGCAACAACCAACTTAATAGAGTTCCATCCCAACTCCATACTCAACGGCCTAGCATGCTTTCCCCATCAATAGCTTAACTTCTACATATGTTTCACTAATTGGAGTCTAACTAAAAGGTAAGCCGTACCTACCGAGCTGCCGAGCTGGAGCCACGAACAAATCCAGTTGAGCCTTGACTTTCCTCTTCGGAGAGCTTCAGAATGATTAACGTCTATCAAATATGAATTCTACATTAGAATATGAATCTAAAGATACCCATATTGCCATTATTGTACCCAAAATTGAAAAATGAACCCAAAATAGCCAAATCCGAACCACATGGGCAAATCTATAATTTCAATGAAAAATCGGGTTTAATGTAGTCAAAATAGTACCCTACGATTCTAAATGATTCCAACAACACCCATATTGCTTTACTTTAATTTGAAACGCCAAAACAAACCCAAAATGGTAACCTCGAGCCCGCAAGGGCAAAACTGAAAATTTGTTTCAAAATTAGTTTACCCATAGATTAATTAGCCTAGATCCAGAAAATCCATTCAAAAAGCCATCATCTTGATTTTCAAAACCATAATTTTCCACTTTTCAACTTCTGAGTTCAAAACACCAATTTTCCGCAATCAATCTCAGATAAAATCTATAACCAACGCAAACAAACTGCTATATCCCGTATTTCGTACTTTGGGGACAATTTGGGTTAACTATGATAAGTTAGAAGCAAAACCATTCCGGGATACAAAGTCGGGACTTTTGACCTTCGCATTTGTTTTGAGACCTAAGTTGTGCATGAATTTGTTGGCATGGAACAATTAGGAAAATTTGAGACCAAAAGTGGAATAATTGGAAGTTGAGAATTATTGAATTCATGGCCATGTTGGCCGTGTGGATGGTAGATGGTCCCACACATTTTTGTGGCCAAATTTAATTGGTCCAACATATGTGTGGGCCATGGACACATGTATAATTCATGAGAGGGCTTAAAAGATGACTAAGTATTCATCTTTCAACATTCCAACACTTAGAAAAAAAGAGGAGAAAGTTGAAGAACAACCAACCCATTCGGCCAAGAACCTTGCAAAACCAAGTTCAATTTTAGCCATCCCAAAAATATTTCTTTGATGCAAATCCACTAATTGGAGGTCCCTAAGTAGCGTGGAAGTGTTGTTTGGGTCATCAAACCATCCGTTGTGTAGATCGCAAACCCTAGCCTATTTGTGAGGTTGAAGAAGAAAGGTAAGATTTGATCTTGTTTCATGTGTTATGAATGGTGTATGCATGTTGTAGTATGCTAAAATGGATGAAAATCATGAAATATGGTATGTGGAAAGTGAGGTCGTGTGTGTAGTGTGTGGCCGTATAGGTGTGTGTGTGTTGTGTTGTGTTGAAGTTGTGAATTAAAGTCTAGTTAGCATGTTTCGATTGTTGTAGAGTGAAGAAAAGAATGAGAATTATCAATATGTATATGTGTAGTGTGGCCGAATATAGGTCATAGTATATGACAAGAATGAATTAATTCTACTTGGATTTTGAATGTTGTCGTTATGAATTCTATGATGAGAATGAGAGTTTAATGACTCAAGTTGATGTTGTAATTGTGGCGGACCCGGATTTGGAGGTTGTTGTACATTTGATGTAATTTGTATATTTATGAGAATGACATTGTTAGAATGTGAATTGTTGGTGCAAATCATGATTTGGAAGTGAGGAATGGGTTATAGTTGAGGCTCTCGGGTTTGAAATTTGTTTTCGGGTAAATTGGAGTAATTGTTGGATTGTTGGAAATGTTGTATGAATTGCTTAAAATGTTCTTGAATCTTGTTGGTATGGGTTCGGGTTGGTATTTGAATGTATAAGCGTTGATATCGGCTTGAATGTAAGCCGTTGAATTGAATATCATGAATGTTGTTGAATGATGTAAAAGAGGGTTATTAATGTTATATTGCTTTTCGGATTGATCATTGATGTTGCTAGTTTGGTTGTGGGTGTTGTTGCTGTTGATTTGGCCGAGTTAAATTCTCGGGGTTGGCCTATTTACGGGGGGAAGTCTTTGCCCAAATTTCCGTAGAATTATGTGTTAGTTTGGAAATGAACTCCTAAATGCCTATAGTAACGTTGGTATTTAATGATATTGTGTAGATTTTTGAGAGCCCGAGGTTTGAGTTTGGAGTGACTTGGAGAGCGGACGAGGTATGTAAAGCGCAACCCTTCTTTCTTTTGGCATGCCTTAGTCGTAAATAGGCTATGATACGAGCCTCGAGGAAATTCTACTCTCGCGATCCGACCATGTCTGTGATGATTATTTGTTTCTTGGTCTTCATATGCATGATATGATGAAATATTGGCCCTATGTCTTTTGTATGACTAAGTTTCAAAAGTTGCATAAAAGTTTGGTTTTTTAAAAGAGTTTTGTTCCTAAATGATTCCGAAAAACTACGAAAGTCCGTAACTTTCACGGACGAACCGGATCGCCTCGATATGCTCAAAAATGATTCCATGATGTATAATGACTATGATTTTCATGGCGGGCTGGATTGAGTTGACGCTCGTCCGTGGGCCCCGCGAATTTTTTTGTGTAGTACTAGCGACTTTTTGAAAAGAACATAATATGACTACTTTCCGACCCCCGAATATGATTATATATCTCGTTAAGTCTAAAATGAGGATTTCTATGCATATGATTTTGATACGTAACCTTGGTTTCGAAGTTCGGTTTGATATGTTCCGAGTGATATTCGGAAGAAAATCGATTTGACTATTGTTTCGGTTTTGAAAAGCGGTTCGTTTTGATTATCCTATCGGGTCTTTGTAAGTGTTTTGCATTGCATATGGTTTCCCACGATTCTACTTGTGCATTTTGTTGTATGTCTTTCGCCGAGTCCCGGGCCGGTATGTTATTGTGAGCACTATGTTATGTTCTGAAGTATGATGTGTATTTCGAAATATGAATATGATGCGAAGTCCGATATGATACATGATGATACAATATGATGTATGATGATATGATCAGTTGGTATCAGATCGGTTCGCCGAGCCCCTTTTGCCGAGGAACTTAGGGTATGTATTATGATGTTATGATGCGGCCGGTACGCAGAGCCCCTTCGGCCGGCATGTACTGTGTATATATGTTACGTTATATGTTATATGTATGAGTTCTGTAATATGATCAATTGGAATCGGAGCCGATGGTGGGGCAAACCCAATGGTGGGGCAAACCCAGTAGTGAGGTAACATTCCACACTGGTTTAGGCCAATCCCACATTGGTTTAGGCCAATCCCACATCGGTTAATGACAGCTCACATGATCGGTTATGATGTTACGATCTGTACGGTATGTATATGATGAACATTACCTTTGTCTTCTGTATCTCCTATGTATGATTTGTATGTCGACGCAAGCGCTTTGATATTTCGTTATTATGCCTACTTTACTATACTGTATCGATTATGACTCGGTTACCCATCGTACCTTCGCTTTGCATACTCGGTACATATTCCGTGCGACCCCCCGTCTCCGGCTGCGTTTCATGCCGCGGTACGGATACACGTTTTGGTGATCCGCCGATGTAGGATTTCCATTCTGCTGTTCGGAGTGCTCCCTTTGTTCTGGAGCCAATATTTGGGTATACACTTTTCCGTTGTATATGTCTACGTATATTCAGGGGTACGGCGGGGCCCTGTCCCGTCATATGATTCTGCTATTTATTCGCATTAGAGGTACGTAGACATAGATGTGGGTTATGTACGGTTTGTTCGAAGGCGTGAGTAAGTTGTGTTTGGGCGGCCCATCCGCCGTGGCGCCCTCGTCGTGCACGTATGTATGTCTTTGCTACGTTATGTATATTATGATAGCCTTGCCGGCACGTAGATATATATTTGTATGCATCAGTTTGGAGCCACGTCTGATACCGATTTATGTACGAGTCGTTTGTATGCCGAATCTGGTCAGTGAGCGCATATGGGTGCCCAGCTCGGGCACCAGTCACGGCCTACGGGGTTGGGTCGTGACACAAACATCAACATAAAGGTTAGATACTTACCCCTTCGTTGAGACGAGAACAACACCGCAAAAATCACCTCAATCTGAGCTCCCAAACTTGTAAGAAAAGTAACTAAATCCCGAACAAGTGGAGAAAAGAAAACGCAGCAGCTGTTTCGGTCCAAATCAGGTGCTAATTGATCACGAAGCTCACTTTCGACCAGTCCAATAAAATCCTTGCGAAATTCCACCAAAGATAGCCTTTTGAATCGCCCAATTTGGCCTTAAAATGAGAAAGATATGATGTTTTCAAGTGTTGGAAAGAATGCAGAATTTTTAAGGGCGAACATAGGGGTAAAAACGTAATTTTTTGTAAAACTACATCAGAAAACCAACAGTGAATTTCTTTAGTAAAATGACCATATCTCCCTTATACCATGGCAAAACGCGACGAGTCTTATTGCTATAGCTCCGAAATTATGATACGGATCTAACGGTCTAATCGAAACACAAAAAATGGTCTTTTGGTCATTATGGTGCCCTTTTTGCTCAAAACGACGTCGAAACAAAAAAACAAATACCATCCAACCCAAACACATCCGAAACTTCATCGAACTAACCAAAATTTGTGAAAAAGTCCTAAATCATCATATGAACCTGCTCAAACTCACCGGGACTGTCTTGACCCAATTTTGACCGTGGTCAACTCCAAATCATCTCAAAATCTAGTTTCTCAATCAACCACCTAAATAACACCTGAACCTCTCGGGAACCGAACCAACAACTCAACTAAGGCATAAATAACATTCCGAACCTGAAGGAACTGTCGAAATTCATTTACGGGCACGTTTACCCAAAAGTCAACTTTTGGTCAAACTTCTCAAACTTAAGCCTTCAAAATTCTAAAACTTATATTTTCTTCTCCAATTCTCATCCGATAACCTCGGGAATAGCGCCACCTATCCCCAGAAGCCACATAAAACGAAGCTAACAAAAATAACAAATCTCTGATCTGAGTCTTATTTCTTCCTGTGACCATCCTTTCACCATAAATAGGCACATCAAATATTCAAACCGACTTAATTGTCAAAAACCAACCAAACGAACTCTAAAATTAGCTCTGTCAATTTTTAAAGGCCATAAATAATATTTCAAAATCAGCTGGGATTGAAGGTCAAGAAGTTTTGGAAGAACTTGCTAGACAAGACAAATATATTCAATAGGAGTTTGATAGTCAAGAGGACCATGTGAATGAAGAGAAAGGGATATTAAAGTATTTATCTGTTGATAAAGTGTCCTCTCATAATGACATATCCTCAGCGGCTAAGAATAACTCTTCTCCTAATGTTTTACAGGAAGGAAAGTCCCACAACGTGGAGGTGCCAATCTCAGCAGTCAAGAAGAACTCTCCTAATAAGATTCTTCATGACTTGGTTTCACATAATGTGGAGTTGATAGAAGTTGATGAAGCGAAGGATAATGTTCTTAAGGAAGAGCAGAAAGGTGAAAATATGGTGCTGCAAATTGACAAGAGCCATAAATCAGAAGCTGTTTCTTCAAAAATTTCCAATCATAAGGGCTAGAAGTAAATGGTCAAAAATATGTCAACTAAGAATCAACAGCCGACTAGGGTGATGCCAAAGAGATCTGCAGCTAAATCCAACTTTAAATGATGATGAAATCATTTATTTGGAATATTAGGTCACTGAGGACTCAACAAGCCTTTCATAGGCTTCAAATGCTTCATAAACATCATAATTTTTTCCTTATTGCTGTTATGGAACCTTTCCAACATGCTAGGCTTATGCAGCATTATAGGAGGAGAATAAGGATGAATGTTGCCAATTCCAACTGTAATGGTAAGATTTGGTATTTTGTAGCAGATAATATAGAAGTGGAAGTTATTTCTGATACCTCCCAACAGATCTCTTTAAAGTTGTTTTTTCAAGATCTTGATAAACACTTAATAACTACTTTAGTCTATGCTAAATGTGATAAGGTGGAGAGACTGAATTTGTGGGATAGTATTTATAGTATGGCAAATGAGATGAGATTTCCATTGATGATAGGAGGGGATTTTAATGTGGTTCTAAACGAAGAGGAGAAAATAGGAGGGTTACCTGTGCTACCCCAAGACATTGAAGATTTTGCCTTTTGTGTTAATTTATGTGACTTAGAGGAAGTCCAGTTCAAGGGTAGTCCTTTCACTTGGTGTAATGGTAGAGCTTCTAATGATTGAATTTTTGAAAGACTAGACAGAATTTTAGTGAATGGTGAATTGCAAAACTGTTTTAGTCATGTGGAGGTGGAACATTTGCTAGAACTGGTTCTGATCATGCTCTTTTATTATGTACTTATTGGAATGCAATTCAGGATCAACACAAGCCATTCAAATTTTTTAAATTTTGGGTAGAACATGAGTCTTTCGTTGATACTGTTAGACAGAACTGGCATGATTGGGTTCATGAGGATCTATTCACCAATTTTAAGCTAAAACTGAAAAAGATTAAGGGAGCATTATCTCAATGGAGCAGGGATTCTTTTGGTGATATTTTCAAATAATTGATCATCAGGGAGGAAATTTTTAGAATTAAAGAAGAACTGTTTGAAGAAAATCCAGTAGCTTGAACAGAAGTGTGTTGTAGAAATCTCAGGCTGAACTCAAGAGGTATTTTCATCATAAGGAAGAATACAGAAGACAAAAGTCTGGTCCTGATTGGTTTATGGATGGGGATAGGAATAGAAGATTTTTTCATAATTTTGTGAAACGAAGGAGAAAGAAGCTGCAGATTCAGAGAATTCAAGCATCAGATGGAGGTTGGCTAGACAATGAAGATCAAATGGCTGATGAAGCTGCAAAGTTCTACCAAAATCAGTTCACCCAAGAGGACATGAGTCATAACTCTGAAGTTTTGATATCCCACATTCCATGCATGCTAAATCAAGAAAGTAATGACGTGCAATGCAAGGTGCCCTTTTTTTTTTTTTAAATCAAAACCACCCAAAGTGGTGGGAATTTATTCCATCAAAATATTTACAGAATGGAATCAAAGTATTTACAGAAACAATGCAGAAACAGAAACTATCTAAAAGTGGAAAAATCTAACTATGATCAAAGCATTAATACTACATAAGCCTGCATCATACTAAATAAACCAGGGACCTTTATTTGTATCTATCTTTCACACCATCAAGTCTCGAGTGTGGAATGGATCAAATCTCTTAACTTCAGGTAATCCTGGATAAAGTAGAGTTCAATTGCAGTACTTATTAATCCATGATCTTAGCTAGCATAGCATATGAACTGAGTAACAGATGTAGCTACTGAGTTTATTGCTTACAATCTGATGCATCTGAGTCAAATCTGATGAAGTTCCCAACCAGAAATATCAATGTTTTTTTAGTAGATTGAACCAAAGTTAATACCACACGCTAAAAAACAAGGTTATTTCCAATTTTATTCCCTCCCTTTCATTCATTGTATTCATGAACTGTTGTTGCCATGTTGGTTGTTGAGAAACTGTTTGGTTGCTGATCTAATTCTGAAGTTTGGTATTTGACTTTTATCATGTTGATAAATCTCCTTCCATGAGTTGAAATATCTTGAAACTAATTGTATTGAATTGTACCTGCAAAATCAAAAATCAAGTTAGTGAAATAAGCTGCCACACAGTTTCCATCTCTGAGCGCATGCACCACTAATACATCTTTGTCCCTCATCCATCCTTGTATGCTCCTCACTATCAAAGCAACATTCCATGGCACCTCCCAAATGCCATCCAATATCTTTTGCTTTGTAAGTGAATCAGTTCCATTATAAATTGAAACAAATCATGCAAAACACG
>NW_026716002.1:0-18290 GCF_029784015.1 Lycium ferocissimum
GTTGAAGGGGGAAAACCCAAGAATAAGCGGATAAAAGTCGTGTGGTATTGAGTGAAATTTTTTTTTGCAGAGCCCTGAGTAAGGATGCTCAAAAAGGACGTGTATGAAGAAAGAGAGTATGACATGAGGATGGTATCGAATAACTTAAGAGAAAGTATGAAGGATAACGATGCTATACTAGATTAAGGCCAAGATGTCGGCAATATGTAGTTGTTCGCTAATGCCGTGGCAACTTGTGTGCCAGTTAAGGAATAGAAAATCCTTATGGTAGGAGGTGAGAAAGCAAGAGTAATTAAAGGAAGGAGAGAAATATGACAAAATAGGACGAGCGAGATTCAAAGATAAACAAGATATATGGAGCAGATAAACCAGAGGACGGAAGGACCATGTCTAAGATTGAACGTACTTATACAAGTTGGAATAAGGATAGTGATACCATCTGCAAGTATTGGTATGCTAGGAATGGGGCTAAGTAAATACTTGATAAGAAGAGTAAAGGCTTAGCTAGGGCAATGCAGTTGAGATCTTTTGGGCACATTACAGAAAAATGTAACGATGGTTTAGGCCAATCACTAAAATAGAAGCAGTGCTGAGGACAAAGGAGACCAGGCGGAACGTAAGAATGGATGAAGCGATGCTGAGATAATTCTTAGACTAATTTAAACATCTTCGCATATTTTTGCAGAGAGTGCAACATAATGTGCGACAGGAGAGTAAAGAGCGAGAAACATCTTCGAGCTAAAGGTACAAAAGGGTGCTAGCAAAGATAAAGAACCCAAGAGGACTTTTGAAAACGACAAAGGATGCTTGTAGAAAAAAAAAAGGGGGGGGGGAGAAAGAGAACAACGACATAGTTGGAAAATTTGAAGGAAAGAGAGAATGCTACTCTCATGAATGGAATAAAGGAATCCACCGGATGTTAGGAGAAGGTTTATAGACCACTAAGTGACTTGAATATGAGAGCATGTGCTATGGAATTATATGAATTATCACCGGGAAGCTAACAAGGAAGAGGGACTGAAGAGACGACCACTAATACAAGAAAAAGGAATACCGTAGATGAGGGATGGCTATGGTACATGGTACGTCGGGACCACAACCATGAGAGATAAAAATCTCGGTAAGAGTGAGATACTAGTTAAATTCTGGCCAAATACACGAAGGCAAAGAAGCTCGGTCGCGAATAAAGGAGTCGGGTAGGAATGAGATGAGACCGACCTTACGTTTTAAGGCACAAAATCATGGCGGTTTGTATTATGAATATGAGAGTCCGAGTTCGCGTGACGGAACAATAACAGGGAGGAGACGACCTTGGAAGCTAAAGAAGAGGTGAAGAATAAGCAATCTAAATTCCTAAATGGGTTGCGTGAATTGATGAATGGACTGCATGTGATAACTATAAAAGGAACTTTACCGAGGTGTTTATGAGACCGTAAGACCGCCTGAACATTCGAGGACGAATTTTCTAAAGGGGGAAGGATGTTATATCCCGCATTTTGTACGTTGGGACATTCCGAGCTATGGGCGAAAAGTTGAGGACAAGACAATTTTGGAAGACGAGGTGGAGGCTTGTGACCTCCGTTTCGGTTTTAATGCACAAGTCGCATAAGTATTATCGGGTATGGAATATTAAGGGCAAATTTGGAATTTGGAAATTATTAGGATTCATGACTTCTGGAGAAGCCACAAGTGCCGTGGGCCCCACCCTAGCTTGGCCAATTGTTTTAAGCCACAAGGGGGGCTATGTGTCCATCTTGAATTTGCGAGGGGCTATGTATATATATATGCATAAGTCATGACTAGGAAGACCCATTCTTCATCTTTCATGACTTAAGAAAATACTAGAAAATTAGAGAAAGAAGGAGAGGAAAACCGGCCAAGGACATGTGTCCATCTTGCATGGGCCGTGTGTATCTATATATATATATAAACATAAGTGATGATTTAGCAAGACTTATTCATCACTCTTCAACATTAGAAACTTGGGGAGGAAAGAGAGGAGACCTTCGGCCAAGATGAGGGGTGGCCCGAACATGTCCCTCAAATTTGATCAAGAAAAATTATTTCTTTCAAGCTTTTATACTAAGTGGAAGGTCCTCTACAATGTGGAGTAGTTGTTGGAACAAGAAAACCATCCGTTCTTGCAAGTGGAACCTTGGCCGAGAGAGAGAGTGGTGAAGTCAAGTGAAGAAAGTAAGGTTCTATCCTCTTTTACATGTTTTATGGATGTTTTGGACGTGTTGTAGCGTATGGAAATGGATGAAAATCATGAAATGTTGTGTGTAGGGGTTTGGCAGTGAGTGAATTTCGCTTTGGTGTAGGAATAATGAATCAAATTTACCTAGTATTTTAGTTGTTGTTGTGATGGATTCTATGATGTAAAATGAAGGTTTAATGATTTAAATGGAGTTGTAAATCGTGTGGGCTGTTTTGGAAGCTAATGTGATTGTAATATGATTTCTTGTATTGATGAAAATGATAATGCTAATGTATGGAGTTGTTGATATAGTTTATGAATTGGGAGGAAGAAAATGTGTTATTGATGTTCCTAATGTAGTTGGAAGATTTCGGGTGGAATGACCTATTGTTTGGGTTGTTTTGAATATTGTATGGATTGCTTGGATGTTCTTAAATCGTGTTTGAATGGTCTCGGATTAACACTTGAACGTATGATCAATGATGTTGGTTTGAATGCACGTAGCTTATTTGAATGTAGATGGAATGTTGTTGAGTTATGTAGAGAAGAATTGCTAATACTAGAATGCGTTTTGAATGGGTTATTGATGTTGGTAGCATGATTGTTGGTATTGTTGTTGATGATTTGGGCCGAGTTGAATTCTCGGGGTTGGTTGAATATATAGGGGAAATGCTGCCGGAATTTCTGTAAATAAGGTGTTAGTTTGGAATTGGATTTCTAAGTGACTATAGCTAATGCTTGGCGTCTAATGACATTATTGTAGATCATGAGAAGCCGAGACTTAAGTTTGGATTAGCGTAGGAAGCGGACGAGGTATGTAAGCTCAACCTTTCTTTCTTTTGGCATGTCTCAGTGCAAGAAAGTTATGACACGAGTCTCGAGGTAACTCTATTCTTGCAATCTGAGCATGTCTATGATTCTTATTTGTTTCTTGATATTCGTATTCTTAATGTGGTCAAGTTATGGTCTTTATGTCATTGGTATGATTTGGATTTTAAAAGTTGCATAAAAGTTCTGTTTTCAAAAGAGTTTTGTTTTTAAAATATTCCGTAACTACGAACGGGCGTAACTTTCACAGAAGAGCTAGGATTGCTTCGATATGGTTGTAGAAAGTCCTTCAGTGAGTAATGTCCATAACTTTCCGAGGCGGGCTCGGATTGGCTTGATACATGACTATGATCCCTACGGTTCTTTAATATGTTTACGATGTTTGATATGCTTCCGAGTAATGTCGAAAGATATTTGATGTAACTATTGTCCCGATTTTCAAATGACGATTCGTTTAGATTACTTCATTGAGTCTCTGAAAAAGATTTATGTGCATATGGTTTGTCACTACTCTGCTCGTGCCAGCCTCAATGTATCTTTCACCGAGTCCCGGGCCGGGTACGTATTCGTGCACAATCCACTGCATTGTTCACCGAGTCCCTCACTAGAGGGCCGGGTACGATATATATATATATATATATATATATATATATATATGATGATATGATGATATGGGGATGGAAGCCAGGATGGCATACCGAGTCCCTTGCTAGCCGGGTCGAGACACGCTATTCACCGAGTCCCTCACTAGAGGGCCGGGTACGGTATATATATATATATATATATATATGTATATGCATGCATGATGATGATATGATTTTACTTACCGCGTCCCTCATCAGAGGGCCGGGGCACGTTATATGTATATGTATATGATGATTTTATCTACCGAGTCCCTCACTAGAGGGCCGGGACACGCTATATGTATGCATGATGATTATATGATTTGATATGCATGATAAATCTTTTCAAAGGCAAGTCTTATGATTTTCTATACTCTTTATTTCAGTATGATCCCGCTTACTGTATTTCATGCTTTACATACTCAGTACATATTCCGTACTGACCCCCTTTCTTCGGGGGCTGCGTTTCATGCCGCGTGTGTACACCCGGATGAGCCGAGGATATTAGGAGAAGATGTTCAGCTGATTGGCGAGCTCCACTTTCTCCGGAGTCTTTGCCGAGTCGCAGTATTATGTTATGGTATCATGTTCCATGTTAGAGACTTCGCAGACAGAGTCATGTGTATAGTATGTCAGTTTGTAAGCGGCTCCATAAGCCAATGTACTAGTTTGCATTATATTACAGATATCATGCGATTACATGCTTTATTTGATTTGAAACGGTATTTGAAAAGCATGTTTGATTTCCGAAAACCTTTCATAATGTATTTATGTTATGATATAAGGGCCCAGTATGATTTGAGTATCACGAGAGTCAGCAGGTTCGCTCGGCCCTAGGTAAGGGTCGGGTGCCCATCACACCCTATCGGATTAAGGGTGTGACATCACTAAAGAGTAAGATGTCATCAATGTAGACTAGTGATGTATGGAGGATGGGTTGAAATAATTTTATCATGGCCTTTTGGAACAATGAGGGTGCCGTTTTCAACCCAAAGGGCATGACCTTCCATTGAAAGTAGTGATCGGGTATACAAAACCCTATTTTTGGTCTATCTTCTGGGTGTATTCCCAATTGCCAAAACCCCGATTTAAGGTCATACTTGGAAAAGTATTGTTATATCCCATATTTTGTGCATTGGGACAATCCGGATTAACTATGGAAAGTTAGGGACAAAACCATTCCGGGATGCGAAGTCGGGACTTTTGACCTTCGATTTCGTTATAAGACCTAAATTGCTCATGAACTTGTTGGCATGGAACTTTTAGGAAAATTTGGGACCAAAAGTGGTATAATTGAAAGTTGGAAATCATGCATTATTTGGCCATTTGGCCGTGTGAGTGGGAGGTGGATCCCACACATTTTGTGGCCAATTTTAATTGGTCCAACACATGTGTGGGCCATGGACACATGTATAATTCATGTGGGAGCATAAAAGATGACTACTAATTCATCTTCCTTCATTCTATACTTAGAAAAAAAACAAGAAGTTGAAGAACAACTCCAATAACCATTCGGCCAACCCTTAAAAATTCCAAGTCCAATTTGAGCAATCCCAAAAATATTTCTTTGTTGCAAATCTACTAATTGGAGGTCCCTAAGTAACGTGGAAGTGTTGTTTGGGTCATCAAACCATCCGTTGTGTAGATCGCAAACCCTAGCCTATTTGTGAAGTTGAAGAAGAAAGGTAAGATTTAATCTTGTTTTATGTGTTATGAATGGTGTATGCATGTTGTAGTATGCTAAAATGGATGAAAATCATGAAATATGGCATGTTAGAGTTGAGGTTGTGTGTGTAGTGCATGGCTGTGTAAGTGTGTGTGTGTTGTGTTATGTTGAAGCAATGAACTAAAGTCTAGTTAGCATGTTGTGATTGTTGTAGAGTGGAGAAATGAATGAAAATCATAAAGATGGCAAGTTGGGGTGGTGGCCGAATGTGGCCACCCTTGTGTAAATGTGAATGAATTAATTCTATTTGGAATTTGATTGTTGTCGTTGTGAATTCTATGTTGACGATAAGAGTTTAATGACTCAAATTGATATTGTAAGTGTTGCGGGCTGATTTTGAGGTTATTGTGCATTTTATGTGAATTGTATAATTATGAGAATGACATTGTTAGAGTGTGAATTGTTGGTGCAAATTATGATTCGGAAGTTGAGAATGTGTTATGGATGTTGTTCACGGGTTTGGGGCAATTTCGGGTGAATTGGAGTATTTATTGGATTGTTGGAAATATTGTGTGAATTGTTTATAATGTTCTTGAATATTGTTGATATGGGTTCGGGTTGGTATTTGAAGGTATAAGCGTTGATGTTGGCTTGAAGGTAAGCCGTTGAATTGAATATAATAAAGGTTGTTAAATGAGGTAAAAGAGGGTTATTTATGTTATATTGCTTTTTGGGTTGATTATTGATGTTGCTAGTTTGGTTGTTGGTGTTGTGTTGTTGATTTGGCCGAGTTAAATTCTCGGGGTTGGTCTATTTACAGGGGAAATGCTGCCCAAATTTCCGTAGAATTATGTGTTAGTTTGAAAATGAACTCTTAAATACTTGTAGTTGACATTGGCATTTATTGATGTTATGTAGACCTCGGGGAGTCCGAGACATAGGTTGGAGTTTGGATTAGCTTGGAGAGCAGACGAGGTATGTAAGGCTTGGCCCTTCCTTCTTTTGGCATGCCTTAGTCGTAAATGGGCTATGACACGAGCCTCGAGAAAATTCTATTCTCGCGATCCGACCATGTCTGTGATTCTTATTTGTTTCTTGGTCTTCGTATGCATGATATGATGAAATATTGGCCCTTATGTCTTTTGTATGAATAAGTTTCAAAATTGCATAAAAGTTTGTTTTGTTTAAAAGGGTTTTGTTCCTAAACGATTCCGAAAACTATGAACGTCCGTAACTTTCACAGACGGAACCGGATCGCTTTGATATGCTCAAAAATGATTCCATGATGTATGATGACTATGTTTTCCATAGGCGGGCCCGGCTCGGGTCGACACCCCTCCGTGGGGCCCGCGACTTTCCTTATGTACTTCTGACGATTTTTGAAAGGATATGATACGACTATTATTCCGATTTCAAGAACGATCAGTTTACTTATCTTTTGAGTTTGCGATAATGATTCGATAACATATGATGACTATGATTTTCGTAGGCGGGTCCGGATTGAGTGGACGCTCGTCCGTGAGTCCCGCCGATCTTCTTATGTATAATTCTGACGGCTTTTGAAAGAATTCGATATGACTATCTTCCCGACCCCCGAGTATGATTACTTATTTGTCTGTTGAGTCTGAAATAAGAATTTTTATGCATGTGATTTTGATACATAACTACGGTTTTTGAAGTTCGGTTTGACATGTTCCCGGGTGACGTTCGGGAGAAAATCTGATTTGACTACTGTTTTGGCCTATAAACGATGGTTCGTTTCGATTAACCTACTAAGTCTTTGAAAATGTTTTAAACTGTATTTGGCTACTTATGATTCTGCTCGTGCATTACTGTTGTTACATTTTTCGCGAGTCCGGGCCGGTATGTGATGTGATGTTGCCGCTGGATTCTTGGCCGCGGTATGTGATATTGCCTCTGGATTCTTGACCGCGGTATGTGTATGTGTGATATTGACCGCTGGGTACTTCACCGCGGTATGTGTATATGTGATTTTGATAGTCCGGATTATGATCAGTCGGTTAATGTCAGCTCATATAAAATGTTTGATTGTCCGTATATATGAGGTAGAGATGTTTTACAAAAGAAAGCTAAGCATTTTGGCATCTGGATATGCACTTACTTTACGTATACATTTCGATTATGACTCGGATTTTCTTCTTATCTTACGCCTTGCATACTCGGTACACATTAAAATGTACTGACCCCCTTTCTTCGGGGGCTGCGTTTCATGCCCGCAGGTACAGACGCACAGTTTGGTGATCCGCCAGTCTAGGACACCTATCCTGCTGTTGGAGAGCTCCCTTTATTTCGGAGCCTACATTTTGGTATATATTCTCCCGTTGTGTATGTATTTGTGTATTCAGGGGTACGGCGGGGCCCTGTCCCGTCATATGATTCTGTTGATCTGTATTAGAGGTCTGTAGACATAGATGTGGGTTATGTACAGTTTTGTTCGGACGCGTTGAGTAAGTTGTGTTTGGGCGGCCCATCCGCCGTGGCAGCCTTGTCGGCTGCGTGTATGTATGCTTTGCTACGTTATGTATATTATGGCCTTGCCGGCTTCTGTGCAGTATATATGCTTGTATGCGTCGGTTTAAAGCCACGTTTGATATTTATAAATGTGTGAGTCGTTTGTGTGCTGAATCTGGTTAATGAGTGCGTATGGGTGCCCAGCTCGGGCACTAGTCACGGCCTACGGGGTTGGGTCGTGACAAGTATTTAGCTTTGGCTAAGTGTGAAAAAAGGGTGAGTTTATTTGGGATAGGGAATTTATCATCTTGGAGGAAATAGTTAAGAGGTTGATAGTTTATGACTAATCTGAGTTTACCTCTTGTTTGTTCCGCCCGTTTATTGACATAGAACGCCTCGCATGCCCATTGTGAATTATAGGGCTCGATAAGTCCAAACTCCAAGAGCTCTTCGCATTCCCTTTTCGCAAGTCAAGATGATACGGATTCATGCCGGAGTGACTTGCCTTCGTTGGATTAATGCTTTCATTCTTCTTGAAGGGGAGTTTAATCAAAAACTCCTCATTTAGCCATAGAGGCTTTTTGCATTTTCCCATAAACTCCTTGTGAGAATCTACACATAAATGCTCCACCAATCGCTTTTCTATCTCCTTGATACGTTCAAGCATCGTTATTTGGAATAATCGTAAAACATCGTATATGGCTTGAATTGTTTCTTGAACGTTATTCCATGGGCTTTGATACGGAGCCGATCTTTAAGTTACTGAAGATGTCAAATCCGACAATGAGATCTTTTCTGGGACATACGATCCAATCGGCTTTGTTCGAAACTTCAACCACTCGGGAAGAATTCAATTGTGATTGGGTGCTTTGTGATGAGCGTGGTGGTTAGGACTCCAATCCCGGCGGTGTTGAAATCTTTGAAATGTGGAATCCATTGATCCTCGGGAAGGACGGTGGGTTCATCAATGAACATGCCGCTCCGGTGTCCATGAAGGCAATAACACGGATTGGCTTATCCCATTTGGATGGATAAACTTTAAGTCGGACACTGCGGGATCACCATGATCGTTGATATCTTCTTGAGCCTTTCCCTCTGGTTCTGAAATCTGGTAATATTCATCGCCATATTCTTCGTACACATCCATGGAAAAGAGGGTCTTCTCTATGGGTTCGTCCTCTAATGAGAGAACAGATTCAAGATCGCCATCTTCGTCTAGATGGATACCAGTGTAGTCCTCTATTTCAGTAAGAAGCTTGATCGACCTTCTGGATTGGGGACAATTTTTTGCATATTGCCCAATCTTGTTGAAGATGAAGCATCTATCATTTTTTCGGGACTTGCCTGGGCTCCTCCTCCTGAAATATTTTGTGCGCCTCCTGAACTGGGATCCTTCTCCTGAAGGTCTTAGCCATTTGAATCGCTTGAACCTTCCCTTTCGTCTGGGGACATGGCACGAACAGCTTGACCCAGTAATTAGGTCAGACTTTCCGCAAGCTTTATCAAGGGCTGGATTGTTTCGTATGATCTGCTTCAAAACAGATCTCTTTGTGCAGATATCATCCAACGCTAGAAATATTGCTTGCCTGATGTAGCCGACCGGTGGGATCGTTATTGATTGAAATTTCTCCTCAACGATCGTCATGGTCCTGCTTGCTAACATCTTTGGAAGTGATGAAACAAAGGCTTGCTTGAGACTAGCTTCTCCGCCTAACTCAAAGAACATTTTAGCCATCTTTTGAAAATGGATATCGATGACATCTCTGTCAAATGCTACACATTTCATTTCGAAGCTTGTCTCCTTAGTTTTTCTTGCCTTTGGCCGGTATCTCCACAAAATACCTCTTAGAGTATTTTGATGTTGTAAGCAAAGTCTTGGGATGTGAGAAACATATTTTTGTCTTGTGTCCCAAGTGAATTCCACCAGTCTCTGAGAATTCGGAGAACCTTGTAGTGAATTCTGACGGGATCATATACTTTTCCCGTTCGACAAGATTCTTTGGCACCATCCAAGTGAAGAAATCTTGGATCCTTTGGGGCCATCTTGATACTTTGATATCATCCGGATCGAAAGTATGGAATCCAGTCCCAACGAATTTTGCTGTTGTTGGTTCTGGCTTTCTTTCTAGGATTGGCTCATCTGTCATCCCGTCACGATCATCATCTACTTCAGAGATTTCTGGTTCTCTGGGTTGATTCATGAATATTGGTGGGTTATCTTCTTCTGAAGAGTCAACTGAGGAATCTTCACTTGTCTCAACGCTTGCTTCCGTAGGATCAGTATCATATGAATCTTGGTCACTGGATCCTAGGGTATCATCCTCCTCTACATCATTCGTGGGTTGGGCTACGTAGAGGTTAGGAATATTGTGGGCCGAGATCATCAAGTTTTCCAGCTCGGGTTCTTTTGAACCTTCCCCGAGTTCTTTCTTCCATTTGGACTGCTTTTGGGCCGCCATATAGTCTTTCCTTTCCCAAACCATTTTTACAATGTCAAACTCAGGTTCATTGTTTTATTTTTGGGCAAAAGGTATAGGGTTTCGTTTTGTGGATGGGAACATAGTGAAAGAATGGTCAAGCTTTGGTGGTGAGTATGTTTGTGAGGACATAGGGAAAAAGGTGGGTTTTGATGGGCAGCTTTGTGTTTTTTGTGGTTCAAGGTGACCATATCTCAGTAGCTGTATTTGTTCTTTAAGGTCAGCCATTTCCTTTTGTTGTTGGTTAAAGAAATGGAAAAGGGAAGTGCCTGATGGACAAATCTCATACTGCATGTTTGTCATTCGCAATTCCGGGGCTTTGATCGATCCCGGCATCTTCGAGAAGATGCTTGTTCCACCTTTTTCTCAATTGTCTCCACCCTGCTCATCATCTTATTATATGTGTGAGCAACATTTCTGATGGAAGTGCTAATATTGGTTAACACTTTGTTTTGGCAAATGGCATTTTCGGATTGCCAATTGATTGTCGCTTCGACTTCACTTGTTGGTGGCTTTTCTCCTGTGGGCAGCACAACATTTTACCTTGGAATTTTTGGGGCGTGGCTTGCACCATCTTTTTCAAAAGGTTCTTTGCGAAGGAAAATCAGGTGTGTGACTGGAGCTTGGGGGGTCATCATGAATATTTACGGCCTTGAGATATTTGGGTTTGAAGGTTTGTGATGTAAATTTTGGTTAGGGAGAGGTGGCCAGTTTTGGGGTTTGTATGAAACAAGGAATTCATATTTTCCTGGACGGCTCAGTGAACCGATAGATGAGTCTCCTTCTTCATACCTTGTTCGAAACTCTCTTTCAGAGTTTCCCCCTTTTTTCTTTGATTTGGCTCTTCTCGTATGATGTTCATCCCATTCAATTTCATCGTCAAGACATTCTTGACAGTCATATTGGATATCCCATGGACAGTGTACCGTGAAAGGACATTTGAACCACCATACATCATGACCTTCATTATCGAACTGCTTTATCCAGTCATGTTCGCTCATGATACTTGGGAGATGGTAAGCGAATGTTTCAGGGTCATCTTGGTGTGCTTGGTTATAAGTGGGTTGGTACATCTGGAAAGAGAAGGTTGTTTTGTTGGGTTTTTTAAGGTGAGAGTGGTCAAAGCTTATTGCAACTGTTTTAACGGGTCTTTTGGAAAAAGTGGGTTTAGAGGATTGGAGAGGTTCAACAGGTTCTCTCAGCTTTTCATAATTCGTGACCCATGTATCTGGAAGGACTTTGATAAGTTCTTTTCTAGAGAGCTGTTTTGGGATTTGGGTGCACATGGTAGTTCCGTTGGTGGCATCTACTTTTAAGAGCAAAGCATTTTCTCCACCTAGAAGAGAGAGATCCATAGCATGATTCTGAACTCGCCAAGCTATTTGGTAGTGTAAAGTAGCCTGAATAGCATTTTTAGCTTGTGGAGCACCTTGAATTTGGACTTGGAGCTTTAAAGCCTCCGTTAGATATGGATTATACGGGGACATGTTAAAATTTGGAAATATAGTGACAAAAGCGTCCCGCATTTAGTGTGACTTCGTGGTTCCCAAATTCGCATGTTGGTACTCATTATATCGGTATCAAGAAGGGCAAGGCGAGCTACAACTGGTTGGCCTTTTCTTCCATGATATGTTAATGCAATTCTAACAGCACCAAAATGGATATGGGTGAAACCATGATTTTTCCCATTGTCTAGGAAAATCATCTGGAATCTGCAGAGTGATGAATTGTTCCTCTTGAGTTGCTAGAATAGGGTGTTGGTCAAGTTTTGAGGCACCAACATATTCTTTAGCTTCTTTGGGCTTTGGTTTTCTTACTGAAATAGAGGACTACACTGGTATCCATCTAGACGAAGATGGCGATCTTGAATCTGTTCTCTCATTAGAGGACGAACCCATTGTTAGAAGACCTCTCTTTTCCATGGATGTGTACGAAGAATATGGCGATGAATATTAGGATTTCGGAACCGCAGGGAAAGGCTCAAGAAGATATCAACAACATCATGGTGATCCCGCAGTCCGGCTTTTTAAAGTTTATCCATCCAAATGGGATAAACCAATCCAGTTATTGCCTTCAAAGGACACTTTTCCATGGAGCGGCATGTTCATTTCGATGAACCCGGCCGTCCTTCCTGAGGATCAATGGATTCCACACTTCAAAGATTTCAACACTGCTGGGACTGGAGTCCTAACCACCACAGTCATCACAAAGCATCTAATCACAATTGAATTCTTCCAAGGGTTGAAGTTCCGAACAAAGCTGATTGGATCAGATGTCCCAGGAAAAGATCTCATTGTCGGATTTGACATCTTCAGGCAACTTAAAGATCAGCTCCAGATCAAATCCCATGGAATAACGTTCAAGAAACAATTCAAGCCATGTATAGATGTTTTACGATTATTCCAAATAACTGATGCTGAACATATCAAGGAGATAGAAAAGCAGTTGGTGGAGCATTCATGTGCGGATTCTCACAAGGAGTTTATGGGAAAATGCAAAAAGCCTCTATGGCTAAATGAGGAGTTTTTCATTAAACTCCCCTTCAAGAAGAATGAAAGCATTAATCCAACGAAGGCAAGTCACTCGGCATGAATCCAGATCATCTTCAGCTGGTGAAAAGGGAATGCGAAGAGCTCTTGGAGTTTGGACTTATCGAGCCCTCTAATTCGCAATGGGCATGCGAAGCGTTCTATGTCAATAAACGGGCGGAACAAACAAGAGGTAAACTCGGATTGGTCATAAACTATCAACCTCTTAACTATTTCCTCCAGGATGATAAATTCCCTATCTAAATAAAGTTGGTTCAGTCGGTCAAGTTAAGGCACCGAGTGCCTGTCCGCCTCATCATGGTTTTGGGAAGTGACATATATATACATATATATTGTGAGTGTTACTGTTCACTGCTTGAGTACCTTTTTAAATTTTTTTTTTTTGTTGCTCTTTTGTTCAAGAAATCCCCAAGATTATCAAGCATAGAATCTTGATAGAATCGCTCTGATACCATTTGATAATAACGTGGTTATGGAGAACCGAAATTTAGAATTGAATATTAGAAGTGCGGAAGCAAAAATATAATATGAAAATTAGAAAATAAATATATAGGTAATTCGAAGGAACAATTCAAGAATTTCCAAGATTATAAGTTCTAAAGTCTTGACAAGATCCAAGTAACAACGTGTAGATTTATAAGAAGAAAGCTAACGCCTTTACTTGAGATAACGAATCAAAACAATAGATTCGGATCTCTAGCTTTTTGTGAGTAACTTAAGACGAAAATTAGTATTTAGAACTAATCCCCTCAGAAAGAATATTAGAAAGAAATCAAAGATATGACAAGACGAAGTTATCTTACTATCTTGAGCTATGAACTAGTTAGGTTGAAAGATAAATCTCAAGCAATGCCACAAAAGTTCAAGAGAACTCACAATAAAAATTTCACTACACACTATCAGCTAGATAGAAGAGATTCAACAGATCTCGTCCTCCCCCATGGACTCTCAAAATCCATTCTTGCATCAACGGGGCCAAGCACAAGGTGGATACCGGGGTAGAGATGGAAGACATGGCCATCAACCTCACATGGGTAGGTGAGGAGGGTACTAAGATCGTGAAGGGTACCAACGGCGAGAGCGCCAAGGTTATGATTTTGATGGTGAATATGAGGAACATTATGTCCATGGGGGAGGGCGAGACACGAGTCTCCATTCTATTAAGATGACTCTTCCCACTTTCAAGGGAGCTCGTGATCCTGATGCCTTTTTTGAATGGGTTGAACGATGTGATAGGATATTCGAAACAAATGAGGCTTACTTCTTGAATGGGTTGACCAATGTGATAGGCTATGCCATTGCTCAATTTGAGGGTTATGCTTCAACACGGTGGGAGATTCATTGTTATATCCCGCATTTTGTACGTCGGAATATTTTAAGACAATCGCGGGAAGTTAGGGGCAAGGCCATTTTTCCAGTTTTGTTTGAATGCGCGAGTCGCTTATAAATATTATTGTTATGGAAATTTAAGGGCAAACTTGGAATAAGGAAAATGAGAGGCCATGTGTTATTTTATATTGCAAGACATGCATATGTGGGCAAAAGTTGACCAAGTCAAGGAATTAGTCATCTTTTCCCATTTAAAGAAAATTCTAGAAAAATTGGGAAAAATGGGGAACAAATAAGAGGAGCCAACCGGCCATGTGCATGGCATGTGCACATATGTATATATAAATATGATAAGTCTTGAAGAGGAGGACAAAATCATCATTTGCTAAGTCTAGAAATTTCAAGAAAGATGAAAAGAAAAAGAAGAAGGAGAAACGGATTGGCCGAAACCAGCCCCTCCATCTTGATCATGAAGAATTTATTTCTTCTTGCTTTCCTACTAATTAAGAGGTCCTCTACACCATGAAGGAGTTGTTGGGACAAGAAATCCATTCGTTGTTGCACCTTGGAGCTCTAGCCGAGAGAGACATGGAAGGAGAAGGTGAGGTTCAATCTTATTTTGTATGTGTTATGCATGATTGTGGGTGTTGTGGAATGTGAAAAATGAATGAAGTTCATGAAGTTATGAAATGTAAGTAGTGGCCGTGTGTATGTAGTCTAGGTGTAGGCATGATGAACCAATTTATTTAGTATGTTGGATTGTTATATTATGAATGAATTGTGTAGGATGTAAAAGTATGGAAATAAATGAAACCCATGAGATTATGAAAGTTGGTGTTGGGCCGTGACCTAGTGATATTTGGTGTGAAATGAATGAGCTAATGTTGTCGAATATTTTGGTTGTCGTTGTTATGAATTCTACGATGCAAAGTGAAGGTTTAATGAGTCAAATGGAAATTGTAAATCGTGTGGGCTGTTTGGAAACCAATATGATTGTGTTGTGATTTCAATATGTTTTCTTGAATGTTATGGAAATGATCTTGTTAGCATATGAGATTGTTGGTATAGTTTTATGAAATTGAAAGGAAGAAATGTATCGTTGACGTCCCAAAGTAGTTGAAGGGTTCGGGAAAATTAGTCTATGGTTTGGGTTGTTTGAAATATCATATGGAATGCTTGAGATGTTCTTAAATCATGTTTGAATGGCCTCGGAATAATATTTAAACGAATGATCATTGGTGTTAGTTGGAAGGCATGAAGGTTATTTGAATTGAATATTGAAGTATTGTAGAATAATTGTTTGTATTGTTGTTGGTTTGGCCGGGTTGAATTCCGGATTGTTGTTGATTGAAATTTGCCAAGTTGAACTTGGCGGGATGGAGTAGTTACAAGGGAAAATCTTGAAATTTCGTGTAGGCAAGTGTACCTTAAGATTCAATCACTAAAGGCTTCTAAGCAAGGTTTGGTAAATGCGACCATTTGTAGATTTTTGGCGGAGTTGGAGCTCGAATTTGGAGAAGCGTGAGAAGTGGAAAAGGTATGTAAGGCTTCACCCTTCTTTCTATGGCATGTCTTAGGCATACTAAGTTGGATACGGGCCCGGGGATCATTCTATTCTCGAAATCAAGATTGAAATTCGTTACTATTCATTCAAAGAGTAGAATTGAAGTAGAACTTGCACAAAATGTTGGAAAAACTTCTTAGACATCCGTAACTTACACAAATAGGACTCGATTACCCTAAGACCCTCCTAAGTGACGCTATGAATTGTAATATACGTAAATTTGATACGCCGCCTCATTTGACTCGAGGTGGGCCCACTATTCCCGAACTCTCTCTTATTGTCCTATTTGACTTATTTTCATTCTATAGTTAAGGAAAGTTCTTGGTTATTACTTTAACTACTAAATAATAGTCGCTTTAACAAATCCATTGATTCCAAAACACGATTCTTTTCCTCCTATGGCTCCCTTCAGTTTATTTCAATATTACAGTTAAAGGAAACTTTTAGATATTATTCCGACTACTAAATAAGAATTGTTTTAACTAAACCCTTAACCCCAATGCATGATTTTTCTTTTCTAAAAGTTTACAAATGTTTTCCAAAATATTCTTTTTCTTCAAAAACCCAATTTTACAATATTGAAAGTCTTAATGACTAAAGCGATGCCTATGATCCCATGATGCCTATGACCCTATGAATACTATGATCCCACGATGACTACGATCCTATGAAGACTGTGATCCTATGAATGCTATGATCCTATGAATACTATGGTCCTATGATGGCTATGATTCTATGATGCCTATGATTCTATGATACGATATGCTATGTCTATGACCCGATATGCTATGGCATGTTCTACGTTGATAGTCTCGCCTTGTGATTATCGTTCTTTCAAGGTGAGACAAAGCGACCATGATTACTTCATAATGCGATCGGAGGTTTCCGACCTTACGTCACTCCGATAAGTACATGATTTCCTACGCCCGGGCTCTCTTGCATGCTAAATATGAACATGGGTTGGGGGGATGGGATACTTGTATACTTGGGAATTGGGAAGGAAACTATGTTTCATTGCCACCTGGTCAGCTGGCTCATCATCCCGGACGCGGGATGCCCGGACGCGGGATTTATGGCGAGTGGGAGTATTCCGGCTATGTGGGCGAGCCGCCTCGTGCGGTACTATGACCGATACGACCAAGTAAGCACGCATGGCATCCGCCCCCAGGGGCACTCATATGCACAGGTTACTCTGCTATCCTATGATATGTTCTATGTTCTCTATGCAGTATATAATTCCTATGTACAGGTCACAGCTTGACGTGACATATTCTATGTTTCTATGCGGTTATTGTTCGTGTATACATTTCCTACTATGTTATTATTCATTCCTTACATACTCGCACATTGTTCGTACCGACGCCCGCGGGCGCTCGCGTTTCATGCCGCGCGGCACACAGATGAGTAGAAGTCATTATAGAAGATGTTCCAGCAATATTGGCAAGCTCCACTCGCCCGGAGAGTTGTCAGTCGACATACACGTGCTATGGTCCATGATTACAGTTAGAGACTTTGCGGACGCAGTCGTGGGTCTAATGTGTCATTTAAAAAAGTTTTCTTGGTTGATGTGTTTTATTTTACGGATCCTCATATTTACAAACCGTGTTTACTTTGAGAGACGACGAAGAGATTTTGAAAAAAAAATTTACTATGTATTTTACTTTTTTATCTTGTCCTAAGAATCCAAGGAGTTCATATGTGTAATAAGAGTTAGCGGGTTCGCTCGGCTCCAAATATGGGGTCGGGTGCCCATCACACCCTAGTAAAGTCGGGGTGTGACATTCATGTTACACCTCGGAAATTTCCTTTAGCGTACAAGTGAATAGACTCATGAGGGATGCGATGAACATGAGGTTTAGAGGAGCGAGAGATAGTAATCGATCGACCTAATTAAGATTTCCAAAGACATCCGAGTTAAGAAAAGGAAGTTGTTAAAGAGAAGCGGGTTGTAAGTTGAGAGTATCGGATAAAGAGTACGAGCATTGAGTTAATGGCGTATGAATGATGCCCCAAGGGAGAGTTATAACGTCCGTAGAATGGTATTGAAGTGATGAACAAGTGTTAAGAAGGTTATAAGGATCGGAGATCAAACGAGTCGACGAAACAGAACTCGGAAAACTGGGTAGACATACGGCCAGACATACTGGCCGTATAAAATATACTGGACGTATGTCCAGCCGTAGATCCAGCCCAGCAAGACATAACTCTCTGGACCAGATATACGGTCCAACATACGGTCAGTAGATTTTATACGGACCGTATGTTGGTCCGTATATTTCCAATCGGGCTGAACTCAATTTTATATAAGGGACCCTTTTTCATTCCATTTCACTTCATCTCTTCACCTCTCTCATTCAAGAAAACTCTAGAGAGTTCCATACACCTCAAACACAAGAAAATAAGAGAAATCAAAGATCAACAACAAGAAATCAAGAGAATCAAGTGAAAGAAACCCATCAAAAGTCATACAAATCAAGAAATCCCAAGAGAGAGAAAGTAGGGTTTTGGTGAAAAGGTGAATTGTCATCCAAGGCTTGTTCCTCCATCATCCAAGCAAGTTTCATGTTTATTCCATGCTAATTGAA
>NW_026716003.1:0-33729 GCF_029784015.1 Lycium ferocissimum
TGTTTCTTGATTTTTCTAGGTGTGGAAATTAATAAGATGACTTACTTAGTCATCTCTATATACATATATAATTTGCACATGTGTGCCATGGCCCACACCACTCCACTCACACACACACACATAGCGGCCACTTGGCCAATTTTTCAAATAATGACGACTTTCCATAATTCATTTTTTGGTCCCAAATTTTTCCAACTTTCATTCTCTAATTTTTTTTCCTTATTCCAATCTTACCCCTAACACTTCATATCCACAAAAGATGAATATGCAACTTATGCATTGAGACAAAATCAACAAAACCGGAAATTAAAAGTCTTGTCCATACCTCGTCGCAACCAACTTAGAATATTCCGACGTACGAAGTACGGGGTGTAACAGTCATGACCTATTACTGCACTGTTATCTTGCTTTCTTCTTATTTCTTCCTTTCAATTTACTCCCTCTTCTCTGGTGCTCGCTATCATTTCCGTTATCACATAATCTTTATTCTAAACTTTCCCTACAGAACTTGATAAGTCTTTCTTATTCGTTCTATAGCTCACTTTTATACTTTAGTCACATAGATCACGTCATATCTTTTAGTCACTTCCTCACTAGGCTTTACTTATTTTCATGACAATCCTCATTATATTCACATTATATCCTGTTCGTAATCAATTCTATAGTGTAACAGTTCTTAACCTTACCCTTTCGGGGTCAATCTTATCCTTAATATCTCATAAGCTGTCTTATCAATACATTCATATCCGTTACAATTCTTTTTCCTCTGTACTTTTGTCTTAATCATACTATTACTTCTTTTAACTATAAACTCGTCATTATTCATCCCTGCTTATCAATTTAGTCGGTACCTTAATATAACACTCTATCAAGATTTGCTAGCCTTTTCTAAATCATCTCTTAGTACCACAAGCCCTTTCTAAATTCTTTTTACCATATCGATATCGACCTCCTAATTACTATTACCATCAATTCAGCAATTAACTTATTTCTCGAGGTCAGCCGTACTCGCAACTTAGTCAAATCCTATCATTACTATTGGCACGACCTTTCAAGACATATTACAAACCTATATCTCATTCTCTTTTTTATTTCTAGGAAACTTTTGGCGAGTTTCTCTATATTTCTTACTATCTCAAACACACGGGCGAGAAATACCAACAATGCCTCACGGCCAATATATATATATATATATATATATATGTCATATCATATCACGGCCACACGGGGCTCCCAATATCAACACAAAAGTATAAAAATGATGAACTTACCTCGTATGTCGACTCAATCGCACTTTGTTACACTTTCCTGTTTACTTTCCCTTTCAATCTCCAACTTTACATTTCAATCATACTTTCAAATACCTTACCCGACATACATCTTTCGTACTGTTACTTACCTGCGTACTTTGTAACTTCCAATATCATCAGTCTTTTCTGCCGATGCCGTTCTTCTGCTGAAACCAAAGGTTAGTATAAGAAATCTCATTTCTTATGTCTTGGCTCTATCGCACGATCTTAGATATGAAAGAAAGGTAACATCCTAAATGTCCTGTAGCTTCCTGTTTATAGATGTGGTGCACAACACACCGATAAACAAGACTCTACTAGACACGGTCGAGACACTTCGAGGATGTTGCTCGATACCACTTTTGTCACGACCTAACCCAGTAGGCGGTGACTAGTGCCCAGTTGAGCTGCTCGTACACGTACCTGTTAGATATAATCAAACTGAAACTAAACGTAATATGGAAGCTTGCAAAGACAAGACGTTATCTCAGAACGTCACATACATACATCAAGGTAACCTGTCTCCGGAGGAGTCATAATCGATCAAAAGATAACATAATACACAAGCCGACAAGGCTGCCACAACGTACGGGAACATCCCAATTATATACGCAAGCCGACAAGGCTGCCACTACATACAAGATTCCAAAATAAGTCACATTGACACAGCTGAACAACATCTATATACAACCCATACATATGTCTACAGACCTCTAAGAGTATCGATAGTGAAATATGACGGGACAGGGCCCCGCCGTACTCCTAGATAAACATATATATATACATCAAAAGAATACATGTACCAAAAGTCTGGCTCGGAACAATAGAGCACTCCAAGACGGTCGAGTAGAAGTCCCTAAGGCACGGAGGATCGCCAAAGCGAGTATCTGCGCTGCGGGCATGAAACGCAACGGACCCGAAGAAAGCGGTCGGTACGAAATATGTGCGAGTATATAAAGCATGAAATAAAATAAGGAAGATCATAAGCGAGTAGAGATTCCGGGAGACAAGTATGATAATTAAGAAATCCGCACTGTGCCTTATGAAATAAAATCATGCATAGCTATATCATATACCATATCCGGCCCATTATGGACTCAGTGAATAAGTCGTATACATGTATACCATACCCGGCCCATCATGGGACTCGGTGCCATCATCACATCATCATATCATCATATCATCGTATCATCATATCATCATATCATTATATATCTATACCGTACCCGGCCCTCTAGTGAGGGACTCGGTGAACAATGCAGTGAAACTGTGCACAAAAACATACCCGGCCCGGGACTCGGTGAAAGACACAATAACATTATGCACGAGCAGAGTAGTGACTAACCATATGCAAACTAAATCATCATCTGAGACTCAATAGAATAAGTAGAATAACTAACACTCGAGTATCAAAGGCGATAGTCATGTTGAGTACCCTTTGAATGTCGCTATGGACTATATCAAATAGAGCCTCAGGAATCATAGACACGTATCAAGATAACATGAAATAGCTTATAGAAGTCAAGGACATTAGCCATCCTAGTGTCTCTAAGAATAGGAGCTTATACACTCGTCGTTTGTTCGTTTCATATAAATCATGCCAAAAGAAAGAAAGGATAGCTTTACATACCTTCAACGCTTATCCGTGATACAATACGTATACGCTGCCCGAAGTACCTCAACCTATATTAAAACGTTAAGAATTATGGTTAAGCTACGGAAAGGTTCAAAACGTATTCCAACGTTAGTAGCTTATTTCTAGAAAATTGGGCGGCATTTCTCCTATGTTGTTCATTTCCCTTTCATTCAAGCTGACTATAAAACGACCAAGTTAACGTCAACAACCATACGTTCAAGTACTATATCAAAGGTAGCCAAGACAAGATTCAAGAATGTCCCGAGACAGGCCGCACAACATTCCAAATCAGCCCACACATTACGACATTCCATAATCTTTAACATAACGACTACGACATATTCAAGTTACTCTTAATAATCTATAGCCACAACACTTCATCGCAACGACCTTACTATAGTCCAACAATTACAACAACACAATGCATAATCTTACTACACCTAGTCCTCCAATTCAACAAGAACAACAACACAACCAGAACCCGAATTCTTCTTGAATATAATACAACTATAACCTTAAATATCATATCCCTTCACTTTCATCATATAGTCAATGACAACAACAACGACAACATTAATCGAAATTAATCCACCATTCTTTAGATTAGACAGCCCATTTCCCGACGGAACCTTAACATTAACATATACAATTTCTTCACTTTTAACACATAATCTATAACAATAATAACAACAACAACAACAATCAACCCAATCTAATTTAAACAACTTCAATTCTGTCCATTTCAACGCCAACACTAATTATGCAATTTTCTTACTTCCAATTCTACTTAATACAAATTAATCTCTCCATTACAACATCATTAACTCCAATTACATTACAAGAGGAAGAAATCTTACCTCAAATTTAATTTGGACAGACCTACAATAGCTTGCACAATTCGCACCACTTCATCTTCTTCAATTTAAATCCCTAACCTTGCTGCTCCTTTTAGTACTTAGAACACCTTAGGATTTTGCTTCTTTTACCATCCAAAACATGGGTTGATCAAGGGCTGCCATGGCTGTTCCTAACTCCTCCTTCGATCAAGATGAATTTTTGCAATTTTTTTGGTGTTAAGAAGGAGCTGGCCGTGAGCTTCAAGGGCTGCTACCAGCCATGGCCGAGAGCTTCTCTCTTTTCTTGGTGAAGATGGAGAGCTTCTCTCTCCTAATTCAACTTTGGAAGATGAATTATGAATAAGCTTGGTCATCAATTTAATTTATATATGTTGTCCATATTGGTGACACATGTCCAGCCACAATGACATGTGTCCCACTCAACCAAGTACCAATCAAATTCAGCCACATTTTGTGGGGCCCACTTAGTGGTCTAATTAAGCTAATTAATCATAATTAATCACTAATCCCCACTTAATAATCTAATCATGGTTAATTAATCCCTAATCTCCACTAATATTTCTATGCTATTTTAAATTTATAAGCAAATTGTGCACTAATTAAAATCAGGGATTAAAAGTCCTTGTCGCATATCCAAAAATAATCTTGTCCTTAGACTTATGTCGATTAGCTTACGAATAATTCATCGTACAAAAATACGGGATATAACACATTATTAAGGAATCGTCCTAAACATAGGCGGAGCGATTCTCATCCTACAGTGGCTAACATAGTTTCAGGCTGCTTGAAGCCTTCTCGGTAATCTGTGCAACTCCCAAAAAAAACATGAACATGAAAAATAGGTGGCACTTGAGCCCATGTTTTCATAAATCATAACTTACATGTACATGGATATCACTTCATAGTATTCTTGCATGAAAATGTGTAAAGCATGTAGAGTATTTTCTTCAAAATAAACATAATAAATTATAACTTGCATGTAAGAACCCATGGAATGCAAAGTATGGGTTTTCATGGAGTAAGGACAGATTCTCAATAATCATAATGAAATATCAAGAACTCAATAATGGATTAATAATACTTCAATACTTAGCATAGCATGGTACATGGACCTAGGGTTATCATGAGCATGGTTAAAAATCCTAGTTTTCGTATAACTTCATACTTTATGGAAGAAGTGGCGTGGGGAAGAACAAAGATGTTCCCACACGTAGATAGCAACCCTACATACCTGGTAATGCTCCAATCTTGTAGTAAAGGTCTGGATTTGAAGAGGAACTCCTAAAGCCTTACTCTTGAATCCCTTTAATTGGGTTTTCTTGAAAACCCTAGGTTAAGAATGATGAATTCTTGCTTAATGATCATGAACGTATCTTGGAATTGACTTGGAATGAATGGAATAGTCTTACCTTAAAGTATCTTGATGGTTGGGAGAGAAGAGCTTCGTCCTTAGGGTTTGAGCTCCGTCCAGTAAAATGGGCATAATTTCTAGCACAGGGCTCCGTTTGAGCTCCATAATATATGGTTGGAAAGATATTTCAAATACCTAAAACTTTCATGTTTTGAGTTGTCTCATATTCCTATCGAAAGTACCCAAAAACAGGCCATAAGTACAGACTATCTCAGACTTAGACGGATTTGGAAGGCCTTAAGAACTTCACTTTTTGATTTAACTTCAAAACAACTGTTTATCACCCGAATTCATCCCGAATGGATTCATTTAGCCAAAATCTCATCTTTATACTAGTTGCATGCATTCACACCTAACTCGAATTTACGGAATGTTACATAGGTTCACCTGTCTCAACTTGGTTAACCTTATGATATCTTATATGCTGCTATTCTAACATGCTCCTTGAAGGATCAGATGCCTGCAGGACTTGCTTATATATGAGAGACCAGATATGTTGATTCAGAAGGACCAGATAGGATTAGGTCTCCAGCCTGCTCAGCCAACGGTGCAGCTGTAGAGCTACTGACAGTGTAGCCAGTACTTACACCTTGTTCTAAGAACAGATGAGGGACCTGGTTCCTCTAGATAAAGGTCCTAGTCGCTGAAGCATTGAAAGTCCAAAATCTACAACTGAAAAGTGTCTTTGCTGAAAAGTACAATGTAGCTGTACAGCAGCACCTCAGCAAGGCCGATTGATTAACGGTCCAGATTTCATTAGTGGTTACCTCTACTCTCTTTCTCTCTCCTTGCATATAACGACATCATCTTCTAAGAGAATACTCATTCTTGCTCAATCCAAAAATTGCTCCATCCAAAGTGCAAGTCTCCACCTTTCAAGGTGTTCCTCAAGAACAAAGCCTCAGCAACCTGAAGGATTAGATTCATAACTGAAGACGCTTTAGGTCCTTAGGTCGTTGAGTCTTTGTTCTTTTGTGCTTAAACAGTAAACCTACTCTTTTATAAAAAGAAGTTGATTGTAGGTATTTTGAAATCTCAAAGGTTGCTTGTTGGAAGTGTGTTTCCTCAAGCTTTTGAGTGGTACACTAGGCTAGAGTTAACTTAGTTGTATTAGTATATGGGTGGCTAGTGTTAGTCACTGTGGTGAATTCTCAAAGGAAGTCCTTAAGTGGTATGCTAGCGTATTAGTTGAATTCTCAAAGGTTGGTTGTTGGAAGAGTGTCTTCACAAGAACTTTGAGCGGTACACTAGGCTAGAATTAGTCTAGGTGTATTAGTGTTCTTGGCTTGGGGTAGTCAAGTGTGAGGGTTTCATAAGCGTGGGTGAGGGGTTATGGGAGTTAACTTCTAGCTTGCAATAGAGTTGTAACCTGAGTTTGCTCAGTTAGTGGAGTTGAAATCCTCTTTGGGGTAGGTCATGATTTTTAATCCCTTGAGCAAGGAGTTTTCCACGTAAAATTCTAGTGTTGATTTTGGTACTGTACTGCATAAGGGAACTATTACATAACTAGGTCCCTCCATACATTGTTTGGTGGACGCATAGCCTGCATCAAATACCTAGATGGGCCAAAAGGCAGCTAGTTCATCCCTTACCTTATAAATGGGAACTTAGGCTTGCTTGAGTTCCCAAGACTCATTCTTAAGAAATATTAGTCAGGCGAAAGTGAGAGAGCAACAAAATAAGCAAAACAAAATGAAATCTCTCTCACTAAGAGCCTGATGAAGCAGAAGTGTACTGAAAATTTACCCTACTGTAATAAGTTAATAGAAGTTCATCAATAACACTTCCTAGAAAATAGAGGGAGGAAACAAAAGGAGAAGAAGCATGCATAAAATTCTAGCAGAATGAAGAAAATATCTTCAGAAGGAGATTCAAATAAGGGAAGAATGTCAAAAAACCTAGTTCTTATGACTCACGGGTGTGAATCCTGTGTGAATCCTTTTTATAAACATATAAAGTTACATAAAATTGCTTACTCTGCCACATGTCACAAAACTAGTTTTCAGAGTCAAGAACTCAGAGTAGGACATGAGTTGTGGTATTTATTCAACCATACATGAGCACGTCATTATCCACACTTTTCATATTCACTTCCAAGAATGTTCCAGCATTCACGATAATTATCACAAGTCACATTGTCTTCACGGAACAAACTATAATCATCTCTACGTACTCCGTAAATTTTCATTATAAGCTCATTATCATGCCTTGACATTTATCATATTTATATGATCTACTTCAACATCACTTTGAAATTTCAAGTGCACCTCTCCACTTATCAAATAAGGTCCCACGACAATCATTTGCTGAATGACCTTTCATACCATACTGATCACAAAAGCTACCTTCATGTTTTAAAGGACTATTTTGAGAACTCATAATGTTTTTCCATTTATAACAATAAACACAATAATGACTATTATTATTTTGTCCCTTGCCACACTCACATCATTTATACAACCATAGTAATTATTTTGTCATCTTTCAAACTTTTGATGTATTGCAACCACATTCATTTTACGAAATGGTGCACATTAAGTGGGCAGGTTTCATGATCTTTTATTAATCATCAATGTGGTGCATTGAGACTCGAGCCCGAAGCCTTACTCATATAAAGGTGTGTTACACCATAATACAATGGGACTCGAACTCAATATCTTATTATCATGATGCACCGGGATTCTAACCTGATGTCTTATTCTCTTGGTGCGACATGACCTAACTCACTGCCTTACTCTCAATTAAGGCCAAAATACAACATGATTCACCGTTGAGCCTTTTAAAAAGATTACAACTTTGCGATTATATGCATAATTGAATTAAATTTCAACAAAGCATTAAAAAAATATAACCTAAGAAATTCAAGACGTGGTAAATAATATTTTATAGGTCCTATCAATAATCAATATGACTAAATCTAATTCAAAATTTACTTTTAATGGTCATATACAAAATTTATGGTTTGTTTATGATCTCATGACTAATAAGATTTTTGCTACTCTTTCTGTAGTATATACATCGATCAAATAATGCTAAAATCGATTGTTCATGATAACTTCAAAAGTGAAGACTTGACGTTCATTCTGTTTTATAGCAAAGGTAGACATGGTAATATAAATTGGTAAATAGCATAGACAAAAAGGATAGACGCCTTGTTGCTCCACACATATAATATACATAACTAACCTTTTCATTATATCGTTGGTAATCTATCAAATTTATTCTTGCATATAAGACTCCATTCGAGTTCATGTTAGAAAGCAGTGGCCCCGTTAGTAACCTGTTAGCGTTGGAAATACTAGTAGCATTGACACAAACAAGAAGATTATTCGAAATGTCAGAGACGTTGATAAATTCTTTTTTACTATATTATTTATAGGTCATATGACTGTTAAATAAGCAAGTAGAGATAAACTCTAATCATCACATTAAATAAGATGATACCCCAAACTCAAAAGTGAAAAAGATACTTGGTAATTGGACTTAATAGAATCTTGTCGGTCAAATTCTGTCAATAGCATATAGGTTCTATATTAGCAATATCTTTTGTGGCTACTAAAATTAACTACTTTCCCTAATTCAAATGATTCATCCAAGTGATGACTTCTCTGAGACCCCATTCTTTAAACAAGAAACAATCGGTAAAAGAAAGACTGAAGGAAGTGAAGCAATTTGAATGGTTTTTAATGTTTTGTTTTTAGCCTCCATAAAGCGTAAGCAGAATTGTCAAAATAAATAATAAAAATGGTAAACTCCTAGACTCAACTAGATGGTCTGTTTATTAGAAGAATGTAATAATTTATTTATTTGATGTTCAAGGATTACCTGTCCGTCTAGGTGAGATGGTTAGAGTCTCACGTTGATAACGTGTTATAAAATAAGAAGATACGAAGTAAAAATAAAAAAGAGAATTGACAAGAATATGCAGAGAGGAAGAGAGGAAACTTCTTATTTCTTCCAAGTGAGTCTTGAACTTGTCCACAAATTCCAATTGAACACCGCGACTAAGCCCCGTACCACCTGAACCCTCCAAGAAGATGTTTACTGTGCCACTTGGACATAAAGTTAATCTGCAGCAAAAATAAAGATGCATGTAATTCACACTCCAAAATGACAGATAAGACATGTGGATTTTAAATTAAAAAATAAAATAAAATTGACAAAAAGAAAAAGAAAAGAAAAATACTATTTCTATTTCTTCCCAAAACAGCCCCTCCTTCTTCTCCTCCATCGTGGCTTTTCCATCTTTTACTCCCTCCGGGCAATTTAGCATAGTAGTCAAAATGGAATTAAATTATTATTAATATTGTGTACTTGCATAAGTTGTTAGCTCTCCGTTCCACATTACTTGAATTCCTCGAATGAGTAATTATTTTTCTCTCTTCTCGTCTGTTTATCTACCTCGCGGAGTTGACCATCGACGACTTGCAGAGTTCAACCATGAAAGAACCAATACCAGCCTTTTCCCCTCCCCTTTTTCCATCGTCACTCTCTGTTGGTTTCACCGGAAAGCTCCGACCAACAATGCTTGCTAAGCTTTGAATCTCGCCGGAGATGGCGACTCAGATCTGCCCGAAAAGCTCCAACCAATGACTGAGATTGGTTTTTTCTTTTCTTTTTTTATTTGAAATGTTTTTTAATTAGTTAAATAGATTTAAAATGTTTTTTAATTAGTGAGGCTGGATTCACAAGTCATCCCAAGGAGAGAGAGTTTCAAGTACCTGGGTGTCATAATCCATGGTAATTAATGGGGAGATTGACGAGGATGTCTCACATTGTATTAGAGCAGGGTGGTTGACATGGAGACTCGCATCTGGTGTCCTGTGCGATAAGAAGGTTCCAGAAGACTTAAAGGTAAGTTTTCCAGAGTAGTGGTTAGACCGACGCTGTTGTATGGGGCGGAGTATTGGCCAGGCAAGATCCCTCATATCCAGAAGATGAAAGTTGCGGAAAGGAGGATGTTGAGATGGATGTGTGGGCTTACTAGGAGAGATATAGTCAGAAATGAAGAAATTCGGGACAAGGTGGGAGTGGCCTCTGTGGCGGATAAGATGCCGAAGGTGAGATTGAGATGGTTCAGACATGTCTAGAGGAGAGGCATAGACGCTCCGGTTCGGAGGTCGGAGAGGCTGGTGTTGGAGGGTTGGAAGAGAGGTAGAGGTAGGTTGAAAAAGTATTGGGGAGAGGTTATCAGGCAGGATATGAGAAGTTTTCAGCTTATCGAGGACATGACCCTAGATAGGAGGGTGTGGAGGTCGAGGAATAGGGTAGAAGGCTAGTAGTAGGATTAGTATTATTTTCCTTTTAGGTATTCCATCATTTTTTGTATTTTTATTTTGGTATTCGCATATTTCTTATTCTTAGTCTTTATTACTACTTGTTGTCTCTTCTGCTTTAGTTTTCTTGCTATCCTAATGTTGCTTTTGCTTTACTTGAGCCGAGGGTCTATCAAAAACAATCTCTCTACCTACCAAGGTAGGAGAAAGGTCTGTATACACTCTACCCTCCCCAGAATCCACTTGTGGGATAACACTGGGTATGTTGTTATTGTTGTTGTTTGAGATCTGGTCAAGGAGAGAGTGAAGGTTAAGGGAAAGGGATGGGGCTTCTTGTTGACGTCGTTGATCGTTGCTGAAAATCCGCTGAGCTCGCCAGAGAAGAAATGGGTCATATAATTGGCAAGAGAGTAGAAAACTATAAAGGAAAAAAAAATTCAAAAAGGAAAAAATTGGCATTCACGCCCTTTGGAACAGTTGTTACACCTAAAACCCGGTTGAGCGGACAGGCACCCGATGCCTTACTTGACCGAGCGAACAAACCTGTAAAATTTAAAAACTTATCACATACAAAAACCTTTGCCACGTGATAGCTTGACAGCAAGGGGGTATGGCAATGTGGCTACATAATCTACTCAAAAAAGATATACATACATACATACATACATACATACATACATACATATATATATATATATATATATATATATATATATACACACACACGTAGGCTCGAGGCCACGACATGTACATATAACATCACATCTACAATCGACCCACCGGGTACACATACGTCTACAAAAGCCTCTAAGAGTATCTGACATCTGTAACATAGTCGGGACAGGGCTCTGATCTACCCACAGACACTATACATCATTATAGCAAAACGACCTCTAGACTCGACTGCACTCCGAAAGATATGGAGTCTTACTGATCAAACGCTAAATATAGGGCCGACTACGGAAATTCAGTCAGTGTCTATCTTTGAACTTTGCGACATAAAATACAGCACCCACGGCAAAAGGGATGTCATTACGAAAAGAATGTACTGTGTATGTGATAAAAGCTATGCGTCTACCAAACACAATATGAAGAGACCTGGTTGAGTACCAGTTCCCTTATGCAATGCAGTAAGTACAGAAGGCAAGATTTTACCGTGGAAAACTCCTTGCTCAGGGGATTAAAAACCACGACCTACACCAGTAGGATTTTAATTCCACTACATGAGCAACTTTAGGCTGCAACTCTATCGTAAGCTAGGAACTAACTCCCATAGTCCTTCAACCTTTGCAATACTCCGATAGCAAGCACCTCTACTTGACTACCTCTAGCCAAGGAAACTAATACACCTAGACTCACTCTAGCCCAGTGTACCACTCAAAGGCACCTTTTGAGAATTCAACCCGTAGCCACCCACATGCTAATACACTCGGACTAAATCTAGCCTAGTGTACCATTCAAGAGCTTGTGGAAGAAACCTTAGACTTTGAGACACCTACACACAACTTCTTTTAAAGAGAAGAGTAGGTTTGCAGTTTTAGCACAAATGACAAAACTCAACAGCTTGAGAACTTGAAGTATCTTCTTTTGTAATGAGCGAGCCCTTCAATCAGTTGTAGCTTTGTCTTGGATGGTACTTGAATAACTTTGTGATGGCTAAGATTTTGTTGTGAATTTTAGGTTTACTAAGACACCTTAAAAAACCTTGTAACATGTTACTTTTATACTAGGCTTTGTCATGCGAGTGAACGATTCTTTCTTTACGAGTTTGTGGCATTAGGTATACGGAAAACAAGCTAACGAGGACATTTGTAGCTATCGGCGCTTATACGAAAGAACAATTGGAGGACAAAGGCTCGTGCAGTTTATTCATAGTTCTACAATCATCAAAACATGAAATATGACATTACCTATCAATTTCTCCCTTTTTGATGATGACAAACTTAGATGCACTATTCCCCTTTAGAAGCTAGATCCCACTCCTTCCCACTGCGGCTATTCCCCTGAGAGCTAGATCCCACTTGTTCCCCCTGCGAAGCAGACCATTTTTTGAAAGAAACATAGCAACATATTACAAGTGACGTGTAACGGATTCAAGCATGACACAATATGATCTTCCCTTACATACACAAAGTGATCTTACCTTACATTTTTTTCTCCATCTTCCACCTTTTGGCATCAACAAAAAAGACAGTTAGAATTGGTAAAAAGAAGTTCAGCATTACTTACTCAGAGCCACACGGGAAACACAACCATGGGTGTGAGAGAGACAAGCAAGCACATAGTTTGGCACAAGACAGAGTAAATGCCCAAAAGATTAATACAGTAACAAAAACATAGTAGTCAGATCAGAAATGCATAAAAGAAAAAATGTCATCTGTACTGGAAGGCATAGGAAGGGATTTTGGTTTGGACACTTAAGGAATTTGAGGCTTCTGGGGATTTTGAGTCAGCGCTATGAGTAATCCGTCCGCTCGTTCATTGTTGATACACTGATCTTGAAGCATCTGGTCCTTGAACTCGTCCATCTTCTGTGTCAGCCTCTCATTTTCTGCTTTAAGCTTTCCAATTTTAATTTTTGCAGCCTGTAGAGCACTTTGAGAGCCAACCTCTTTCTCCTTCTGGATAGCGAGCTTAAAGAGCGGGAGATTCTCGGCTTTTCACCCTTTCCGGTTCGGTAGTGGCATTTTTCTTGTCTTATGACGGGTGGAGGTTGTGGAGGTACTTCCACCTTTCTTAGGTAAGCATTCACAATCTTCTAAAGTGGCTAAGGAGAACATTTTCTTTTTAGATCCTTTGATAGCCTTGCCAGTCTTGATCTTGAATTGCTCAAATACTTTGGTTAGAAAGAACCCATAAGGAAGCCCATGTTTCCCGTCTGGTGTATCCACTACCTTGATTATGTGCTTGATCATGATCGCAAGAAAATTTATAGGTTGGTAGTTGATCAGGGCTTCCATGAGCACCAGGTCTACAATGGAGGCAACACTACGACCCTCAGCCCTTGGAAGCAGCACTTTTTTGATCAATTCAAAGTGAGTTGGTATTAGGTTGGAGCTCCTTCTTGTTAAGTCTTGCCCTTGTACCCGCATCTTTTACCCCCTTTTTAGCTATCATGGGTTTGGAGTCACTTGAAGCTTCTATTTTTCCATCAACGGTTCTTATTCCTTTAGTGGGAACTCCCAAGATGTTTCCTAATGTCTCTTCAGTTAGCATAAACTCAGTCTTACCAACTGATGTGATAAGGGTGCTTAGATCATCAGAGTAGTCGAGGTTTGCAAAGAACTCAGACACTTGTTCCTCATAGGCACTTGGCACTGGTGGAGCCAATAAATGACTCCAACTCTGAAATCTAATTATTTCAATTAGTTCTTTCATGTCATATTTTTCAGCAATTTTCGGATCAAGAACCATTCCCAGCAACACCTTTTGCTCCTCAGATTTTTTCTTCTCTCATTTTCACTTAGAGCAACTGCTTTGCTCACCCTTGGCTTCTTCAAGGAACTTGACTCTTCATTGTTTTTTCTCTTTCTTTTCTTTGAATTTTTCTTCACAATTAAGGAATCTTTCATTCCTTCCCTTTCCTCTGCCTCGTCATCATTGACAACTGCAGTCTCCACATCGACTAGCTCAATTTTATCAGTCAAGCGGCTGTTTACCTGAGAACTTCTGATCCTTTTTCTACCCTTTGCTTTGTTATCCTAGAGACCTGATTCCAGAGCTGCCTTTGTAGCCTTCTTACTTTGTCTGGTTCGAGGTGCCATTTGACCAAAAGTGATTTTCTCAGTAACTCCAGATCATGTGGTTCCTTTATCTCCTGACTTCTTCTTCATTTTAAGGGCAAGCGGTATCTCATCTTTATCAGATTCATCAGCACAAGCATTTTGACCATGACTCTTTTATGGTGAAAACTCAGCAGGAGGTACGACATTATGAGGAGCAAGTTTAGGTCTTAGAATCAGATTTAAGTTCCTTCTGGGCGACCTCGGTGTCTTGTCCCACACAGGAGATATCCTGGATTCAGTTTCAATTGTTCTTAGTACTAAGGGATCAGGTCTTTCCTTCATTTTCTCTGAGTGCATTTGACTCCCTAGATCACCTATAGTGCTCATGGTTTGTGCGATTTCTTTCATTAGGGCTGCATCCTTTGTCCATTCTACAAAACTGTCCTTGATCAATCCCAGAGATAGGTCCATCCACTTTTATGGGAGACTCGTCTACTGACTTCTCTGTTCCTTTTTCGAGATTAGAGAGAGGAGAGTTACCTTTTTGTGCATTGCCTGCTTCTGAAGTCTGTTTCTCTTCATCACATATAGCTTTTTCTTCATGCATATCTAGGGAGACCAGGTTTTCTTTGGCTTGATGTGACTCCCCTGTATTCTCAATAGAATGAACTGTAATTTCTACACCATTGTCTTGTTCTTCCATTTTGTCCGTGTTTTGAAAATATCTAGACACAAATACGGTATGACCACTACTTACAGAGTCAGGTTTTTGATTTGGACAGGTATGGCTGAAGAAGGTACGATTCTACCGAGAGATTTCTTTGGAGTGCAGAGAGGATTTGAAGTGGTGACACACTTTAGATCGATGAGAGGATGGGGTTTTGGAGAGGATATGGGTTGGATTGATTCAGGTGGATTTTGGGCCTTAGAAGGTGAGAAAGAGGGGTCGATTTCAACAAGGATTGGAGAAATAGGTCCTTCACTAGACATAATGAAAGTTTGATTCTAGAAGAAAATGTGGAGAGAGGATAGAGACTGAGAGCGAGAGATGGATTAGGTTTGTATGTAGGAGAGGAGAGTTAAAGAGGTATGTTGGATTTTTGATTTCAAATGAAGAGAGGGAAAGGTAATCAAGGGTATCTGAAAGAGTCAGGTGACGAGTGGGTCGGGTCAACTTCAGGAAGGTGTAAAGTCTGGAGGAGAATTTTCAAAAGGTTTCAGTGACTTGGCACTTAAATGACAATTTCATTGAAAAGATTACTAACCTGAGTTGTAGAGACCAGGTTCCTTTGATGATTTTGTTTGAAAAAGAAAAGTCATCCGAGCAACAACTCTGAAATGTGCCAGGTGTTACGACAAAATTTCAATAAGTCGTGTGGGAACTACCTTTTCCACCTCAGTAGGCGAACCCTTAACTCAACATTCACAAATAATATAAAGTAGCGAAAGAAATTAAAATAACGTAAGTCTCACAATATAATATAAATAAGTGCGGAAGTAATGAAATCAACCCCAGTATCTAATCTGGTCATACAAGAGCATCTAACTAAGTACGAGAAGTCTGAATAGTGATAATAGTACATAAGATCTCAAAAGATGTCTCGAACGGAAATAAGACATAAGTAGTAAGAAGAGTCTTCGGGCAGCAAACGTCCTCATACTCACCCTTAATAAACTCGACAGCAACCTCGATAATCAGCCAGGAGGGGTAGAAGTAGATCTAACCTGGTACTCTGCATTCATAAAAGAATGCGGCAAGTGCGAGTCGCATACAAACAATAAGTCTTTGGTAGGTATCATAGGCCGACTAAGACTAGCGAACATATATAAAGATAACAAAGCATGATAAATGCGTAAAACAACAAGGTACAAGTCAATCACGAATCTATAATAACAGTACAAGTCATCACCTATGTTATAGCATCTAAACACAACTGTGCCAAGTCTCAATATAACCAATCCGAACCAGTATATCACAATCATATCACAACAACTCAACACCTTTGTTATAGCATCTAAACCCAACTGTGCCAAGTCTCAGTATAACCAACCAATCCGAACTAGTATATCACAATCATATCACAACCATATCACAGAAAACCAAGAGGTACAATGCAATGCAATAATGTATGAATGATGAATGCAATGCATATGCACCGTACACATGTACTCCGACGATGGAACATCACATCTCAACAGCACAACCCAGGGGGGAGCCACGAAGTCCATGTACCACTCGCTCCAGAAAATAGCCCCGGATCACGAGCACTCTCTCGAAAACATCGGGCACCGTACACTCAGTCATTCTCAGCAAGAAACCTCGGAGGCGTAAGCTCATTTCGCTCCGATAAATGAACTCGGATCGCGGATTTTCATCATTCTTTTACGCTATCCGGCAAAGACCTCGGAGGCTACACTCTCTCACTTATCATCATCAGTACCATGACCATGCAATATCAATGTATCATGGAAATGTGTATGAGCACAATGCAATGTAATATCAACAGCATCCCAAGCAGTACCATACAGGGCACACAAGTGATATCAATAATAAGGCTACACAATAAGCCACGACGGAATCACAATTCTCATCTCAATATCAATCAAGTAAAGTACCGCAATATCATAGTCATGATATATCACTAGTCAGAAATACCCAATGTCTCAACGTGGCAACAAGCCAATAAGTAAATAGATCAAGATAAGTCAACAACACAATGGGGTGGCTAGCCCTCAAATCATACAACAAGGCCCAACCTAAGACAATATACAATCCAACTTCATACTAGAAGGTTTAAATGCATTCTCATACAATATCATCTAAACATACGCTTCGCTAATCGAAGTCTCAACATAAGGTAAACCATAACCTACCTGGAGAGCCGAACAACAAAGTCTCCAATAACCAAAACTTAGTCTTTCCCTTCCTTTGAGCCTCGAGATAATGAAAGTCTAAACATATCCAAATCATGAAATTAGAATCAAGAAGAAATATCATTCAAACCTTACTTCTATTCAAGACCCAAATCCCAACCTATGGAATGGGGTTTATGAACTAGAAAGATGGAATAATGAATCTATGGGTCTCAACATGAAATTAATGTTCTAGGTGATCAATTCCCATCAATTATAAGCTAGAAGAACTCATGGATTACTCAAATTCGGATTCTAGGCAAAACCCCCAATTTTTGGTATAAACCCTAGCTTTGCAATTCAAGAATTAATCTCTAACAATGGTAGATATAAGCTCAACAACATTAGATACATCAGATTCTATGATTATCTTAGCCAATTTCATCAACATAATCGACTTAGGAAGTCTAAACATTTTTTAAGAAACTTTCATGAAAGCCCATTTAATCCCTCCTTGATTCTATAGATTTCTAGCATTAGATCATGATTAGGAATAACAATTTGTGGAATCTAAGACCAAGAGAATTACCCTGATGACGAATTTGCCCCAAAACCCTTGAATTCGCCTCCAAAGCTTAAGGTTATGAGAATAGAATAATGACATAAGGGTTGGGTTTTATTAAGTCATTAATTGAAGCAACTGCCCATCAACCGCTTCTGCGATCACAGGACCGCTATAATGGTCACGCTTCAGTGCTCGCCCCACCGCTACAGCGGTTACACGAAAAAAGCACTTAGCCTCTTTTGCGGCGTGGCCACCGCTATAGCGGTACCGTTATTGCGGTACACCAAAAACCAAAAAATAATTAAAATTTCACAAACTCATTCCGAAATCCGATTACCACCCGTGGCCCTATACACACAACCCAAATATGCAGATATAAATAAAAACACGCTACAAACATACTCATGGCTTCGAACTTCCCAATGGAGGTCTCATTGATCGAGTCAACCCCCGATACCTCAAAACTAACCTTCCATCCCAAGTCCCAAAATGCACTCGAGTGCATTGGGAACCGAACCGAATATACACACAAATTCTAAATGACCATCCGAACCTCTCAAAATTGATGAATTTTCGATAAAGGTCCGTTTACCCAAAAGTCAACTTCAGGTCAACCTGTTATATCCCGTATTTTGTACGTCGGGATAATCCGAGTCAACCACGACAAGTTAGGGACAAGACTATTCCGGAATACGAAGTCGAGATTTTAACCACAAGTGTGTTTTAAGACATAAGTTGTTCATGATATTGTGGTATGGAATATTAAGGAAATTTGGGGGTTAAATGTTATTTCTAGAAAGTAATTGTTCAAAAAAAAAAGAGAAGAGGGGGCCATGTGGCCGGCCACCTTGGTGTGGGCCATGGCCACATGGTTGGCTAATACATAAAATAAAAAGATGACTAAGTCATCTTATTTCCTCATCTTCACCCTTAGAATTTTCAAGAAACTTGAAGAACAAGAGCAAGCAACCATTCGGCCATGAGAGCCAAAAAAATTGAGGTCCAAAAATAACAATCAAAAAAATATTTTCTTCTAGAAATTAAACCAATTGGAAGGTCCTCTTCAACGTGGAGTAGTTGTTGGAACAAGCAAAGCACTCATTCTTGCAAAAACAAGTCCTAGCCGAGTGAAAGAAGTGGGTGAAGAAGGTATGGTTTAATCTTCTCTTTTATATGTTATTAATGGTTTGTGGATGTTGTAGTATGTAGAAATAAATGAAACTCATGAAAATATGGATGTTGGTGTTGAACCGTATGTGTGGGTGTTGGCCGTGTGTGTGTGTGGTGATGTGGGAGTGATGAATGAATGGTATTTAGCATGTTTGCATGTTGTTATAGTGTGTAGAAATGGATGGAAATCATGAAAGTGGTATGTTGATGTTGTGGCCGTATGTATGGTGTTGGAACCGTGTATACGTAATATGTATGCCAAGAATGAATTAATTTTATTTAGCGTTTTGGTTGTTGTTGTCGTGTGGATTCTATGTTGATAATGGAAGTTTTATGATTCAATTTGAGGTTGTAATGGTTGTGGGCTGATTTGAAAGTTAATGTAATTCTTATGTAGATTCTATATTTATGATGATGACATTGCTACCGTGTAGATTGTTGGTGTAGTTCATGAGTTTTGGAAGAAAGAAATGTGTTAGTGTTGTTTATGTGGAGTTGGGGAGATTTTGGATAAGGTGGTGGTGTGGTTAGATTTTTTGAAATATTATGTGAATTGTTTAAAGTGTCCTTGAATATTGTTTGAATGATTTCGGATTAGTAATTGAACGTGTGAGTATTGGTGTTAGTTTGATTATATGCGGTTGAATTGAAAATAAGTGAATGTCGTCGCATTATGTGAAAGAAGGTTAATGTTAGAATGCGTTTTGAATTAATGGTTGATGTTGTTAGAATGTTGTTAGTATTGGTGTTGATGAATTTGGCCGAGTTGAATTCTCGGGGTGTTACATTTACAGGGGAAATGCTGCCCAAATTTTTGTAGAATTAAGTGCTAGTTTGGAAGCGAATTCTTAAGTACCTTTAGCTAATGGGTGGTTTAATGACGCATTGTAGATCTTGGGAAGTCCACGACGTAAGTTTGGATTAGCTTGGAGAGCGGACGAGGTATGTAAAGCTCACCCTTTCTTTCTTTGGTATGTCTTAGACGTAAGGGAAGAATCATGCGAGCCTCGGGATAATTCTATTCTTGCGGTCCGAGCGTGTTTACGACTTTCATTCACCTCTTGATGTTAACCTTTTAATGTAGTTATGCCATGATCCTTGTGTCCTTTGTATGATTGAACTTTAAATGTTACATAAAGAAATTTTGTGTAAAAGATTCTGTAACTACGAACGTCCGTAACTTTCACAAAAGGGCTCGGATCGCCTCATATGCTCGTAGAAGGTTCCGTAGCTTATGATGACTCTAACTTCCATAGGTGGGCTCGGATTGGTTTGATACTTGTCCGTAGGCCCCCGAGACGTTCCTTTGTATAGTTCTAACAGTTTGTTTGAAAGAACCTAATATACTTACCATTCCGACCCCCGAGTATGATTACTTATTCATTTACCGAGTCTGAAATGAAGATTGTTATGCATATGATTCCGATACGTAGCTACAATTTCTAAAGTTCGGTTTGATATGTTCCGAGTGATGTCCGAAAGGTAATTGCTATAACTATTGTCCCGATTTTCGAATGATAGTTCGTTTACTTTGTTTCATCGAGTCTTTGAAATGATTTATGTGCATATGGTTTCTCACTACTCGCTCGTGCATGCCCTCAATGCATCTTTCACCGAGTCCCGGGCCGGGTACGTATTCGTGCACAGTTTCACTGCATTGTTCACCGAGTCCCTCATTAGAGGGCCAGGGACGGTGTATATATATATATATGATGATATGATGATGTGATGATATGGGGATGGAGGCCAGGATGGCATCTGATGATTCTATTCACCGAGTCCCTTACTAGAGGGCCGGGTACGGTATATACATATGATTATATGATTACTATGCATGATGATTATATGACTTCATTCACCGAGTCCCTCACTGGAGGGCCGGGTACGCTATATGTATATAATGATTTGATGATATGATATTGACACGCATAATATATGATTCAAAGGCAAGTTTTAATTTTCTGATTACTATACTTATTTCGATAAATTCCAGTTCGGTTATGATTCTGTCTATTGTACTCTGTGCTTTACATGCTCAGTACATATTCCGTACTGACCCCCTTTCTTCGGGGCCTGCGTTTCATGCCGCGCAGGTGCAAATACTTGTTTGGGTGAGCCGCCAGCTTAGGATCCCTACTCAGCGGTTTTGGAGTGCTCCTTTGTCCTGGAGCCTACACTTTGGTACAGATTCTTTTGTTGTATATATGTATATATGTCTATTCAGGGGTACGGCGGGGCCCTGTCCCGTCATATGATTCTGTTATTACTTTTATAGGCCTGTAGACATAAATGTGGGTTGTGGGTAGTATTGCTTAGTTGTTTCTGCGTTCTGTATATTCTCAGGCTATATGTATAATGTATGTACATATGTGTGCGCGATGTCGTGCCTTCCGGTATGTATAAGTTCTCATTATGTTTGTTCTGATCTGATTGTAGTTGATAGGTGGGTACGAGTGCCCAGCTCGGGCACTAGTCACGGCCTACGGGGCTGGGTCGTGACAAAAGTGGTATCAGAGCGGTTCGTCCTCGGAATGTCTACAGGCCGTGTCTAGTAGAGTCCTCCGTTTATCGGTGTGTCGTGCACCACATCTATAAACGGAGGCTACGAGACATTTAGGATGTTATCTTTCCTTCGATCTTAGATCGTGCGGTAGAGTCGTGTTATCGGGATGACTCCTCCCTAACGAATTGTTGTGTTTCGGCGATGCCAAGGAAGGCGGCAATTTCTTGCCCGAAGGGCAAGTCACGGCGGTGGGAGAGACCAGCCGGGCCGGAGAGTTACTAGGGCCCGTGCTTGCTCCTGCACGAGGTTGTGCCCCGACGACCCGGTTACGCTACACCGCCGATGTCAGAGGGACTTGGAGCAGCCGCAGCACCGCTAGCTCCCGCGGTTCCAGTACCCGAGCCTCCAGCTCCTCAGCCAGGGGCGGAGGATAGGGCGATGAGAGACGCAGCTCAGCTGCTCACTAGATTGGTGGCGGGGCAGGTTCACATACAGGGATTAAGAGATGATCATGCGGACAGACGTGATAGTTTGAGGGTCCGTGATTTCCTGACCTGTAACCCTCCAGAGTTTTCCGGGTTGAAGCAGGGATGATCCCCGAGGGGTTTATCGAGCGGATACGGCGCGGTGCGGCTCGTTAGGGCTTACGAGGGCGGGTACGTCGAGTTGGCATCGCACCGGTTGCGGGATGTAGCCGCTAATTGGTACGAGTCTTGGGAGTTGTCGAGGGGTGAGGGTGCTCCTCCAGCTGTGTGGGACGAGTTTGTGAAGGCCTTTCTTGGCCACTTTCTACCGCCGGAGATGAGGCGAGCCCGAGTTCATAGATTTCTACATCTAAAGCAGAATGGTAGGAATGTTCGGGAATATAGCCTCGAGTTTGATTCTTTGGCTAGATATGCGCCTACTATTGTGGCGGACATGGCTGACAGGGTACATCAGTATGTGATGGGGCTGGACAGTTACTTGATTGATAGTTGTATGGCGATGGCTTCCCAGCCAGGGATGGATATTGCCCGGGTACAGGCGTATGCCCAGGGTATGGAGGAGCGACATAGAGGGCGTCAGCCCGATAGAGATTACGACAGGGGCCAGCCCAAGAGGGCTAGATCAGTTGGGTATTTTGGGGAGTCTCGAGGCAGGCAGCCTCAGCAGCAGTATGGTAGGTATCCTTCTCGGCCGGCCCAGAGTACACCTCCATGGTTCGTGGATAGGAGGCCGACTGGTACAGGGTATTCAGGAGCTGGTCAGAGCTCCAGAGCTTCAGGGTCGCAGGTGGACAGAGGTTCCGGTCAGTCGAGGCCACCATTGCCCCGGTGTTCTCGTTGTGGTAGGCCTCATTTTGGGGAATGCCGTCGTGCCACAGGTGCTTGCTTTATTTATGGCCGTCAATGCCATGTTATGAGGGAGTGCCCGTATAGGGGTGGACCAGGTGGTGCAGCCCAGTCTATTGGGTCGGTTGCTGGTTCACCTTCTCCTTCGGTAGCCATGCGCCCTACGGGGCAGGGTATGCCGGCACCAGCAGGCCGTGGTAGAGGCCGCGGCAGAGCTCCCAGTTTTAGCGGTCCTTCAAACCACATATATGCTTTGGCGAGTAGACAGGATCCGGAGCCGGCACCGGATGCGGATACAGGTATATGAACCTTTTAGTGTAATGTTTTTATGTATGTGTATTTACTGTATGAATATTATTTAATAGCTGCATCCGTGGGTGAAAAGTGAATATTAAGGATTACAAAGGGCTAGAATAATAATTGTGAAGTCAGAAAGGCAAGGAATCCGTTCTAACTCGGAGGGAGATGTGTTGTGAGAATGTTCTGGAAACTGTTAAGACTTTAATTTGCTCCAAATTATGTGATGGAAGTCATGCGGTGAGTTGGACGCGATTATACTAGCGTTAGAGCATCGTATTTCATCGGAGTTCCAAGGTTAAGCGTGCTGAAGTGGGGGAAATTTTAGGATGGGTGACCCCCTGGGAAGTTTCTGAAAGTCTTACAAATTTAGACGTAAGAAGCAAATGAGAAGCTAGAGCAGTCTAAGGGAAATTAGAATATACAGAGTAGGCGAAAATCTTAAGAGGTCGCGTAGGCCGAGGCGGCTTAGACCGGGGGAAAAGAAAAAGGGGGCATTACAGCCTTAGGATTAGGGCGAGTTGGAATAGCGTTTGGAAATATTTTGTAAGCGAGGGGGTAGCGGCTATATGTCTACGTGTGCATAATATCCCATACATGGTTATATCAGAGGATACGTGTATTCCGGCAACCAACGTAGCGGTTAATGGAAGGAATTAACCGGACCGGGTAGCTAAATTCAAGTGAACAGAAGAATAAATGGCCCAAATGTTACAGGGCAAGCTGATGCTATTGTTTTACTATAAAGTAAGCTTGGGAAGTGTTAACATAATAATACTTGGAAAAGGAAGAAAGTGAGTAGACGAATGGCAAGGGGATCTGAATGTCGGAATAAAAGTGCTGCCTAACGGAAATTGGAAAACGCGGACATAGAGCAAAGTATAACCAGGTAATAATATAAGTACGCCCCTAAAGGGGGGAAGCGGGTGCGAGAAATGCAAGTGCCAGATAGAGACAATCAATACCACAACGTATTTGATACGGATACCCGGCTGAAGGTAAGATTCCTCGCCGAGACAAGTTAGTAAGACCCAAGCCAGAAAAAGGGGTAGAAGCTAGGGTGGTAAGTGAGATAGTACTGTGGATTAATTGTAGAGATATTGGGTGATATGACACTGGGGAGTAGAAGCCTAGAGGAAAATATGACAAGAGAACGACGACGAGTAACTTACAGGGATGCGGTGAAAGGTAACACTACGGTCTTTGGATTAGAGACTATTTAAATGTGAGCAATAGGGTTATTCGTTAATGGCACTGCGACCAATGAGTTGTAAGGTGGAAAAATAGAAAACTTCCTATAGTTAGAGGTAAGAACGTCAGAGGAGTGAATAAAGGAAGGGAAAAGAGTAGGACAGGATAGGCCATGAGCGAATGTTAGGACAGAAGAAATATGTGGAGTAGAGTGAACCAGGAGAAGGAAAGCCGTGACTAAGATTGAGTATATGTCATACGAGTGGTATATGAGTAGCTATGTTACCCATAAATATTTATGCGATAGGGATGAGACCAAGTGAATATCTAATGAGAAAAGTTGGGATTCGGTAATAACAATACGGTGATAATAGTTTGGGTGCATTAAGGAATGATGTAGAAGTGATTTAAGTTAAACTACCGAGACAGAACTAGTACGAAGGACAAGCAGGACATGATTATGGTGGGGCCAAGGATCTATTCCGATACCAGTTCTAAAATAAGACAGGCGGAGGCTAGTAAAATATAAGAATTAGTGAAGCCGCGTTAAGGCATCTTTTTGGGAAAATCTGGGCACCTCCGCTTATTCTTGTAAAGATTGCAACGTAAGGTGTGACAGGGGAGTTGGGCGCAAGACCTGAACAAAGGGACAATAGAAGAGGTGGAATTAAAGATAGAGTAATGACATGAATTGAGTAAAGGAGATTATGAGATAATCTAGGCGAAACGATTAGAACTGGCGGGCTGCTGAAGGAAGGTGAATTTATACGTCGACCTCTGGCGGAATCATAAGTAGGGAACGGCTATTGGCAGCTCGAAAACGATAGAAATCATATGACGACCAACGGCGTCGACACTTAGAATCCCAAATTGGCGTGTGGATACGCTTGGAGATATCACCCTTGGAAGGTGTGACGAGATTCGATGAGAAGGAGAAGTTTGACCCGAGACATATTGGAGCTTATCACATTGTTCGTGAGGTCAGAAGGGTGTGTAATAAAGACGTGGCCCCGTTAAGGTAGTGCGGCGAAACAATAACAGGGAGGAGATAACTTGAGCAGTTGAAGAGAAGATGAAGCAGAAATATGGTTAACAAGTGAGATTGTGCGTTATGGCGCTAAAGGAAACCCCCCGAGATCCTTATAAGATCTTACGGGACTAGTTGGCGAATGTTCTAAAGGGGGGAAGGATGTTATATCCCGTATTTTGTACGTCGGGATAATCCGAGTCAACCACGACAAGTTAGGGACAAGACTATTCCGGAATACGAAGTCGAGATTTTAACCACAAGTGTGTTTTAAGACATAAGTTGTTCATGATATTGTGGTATGGAATATTAAGGAAATTTGGGGGTTAAATATTATTTCTAGAAAGTAATTGTTCAAAAAAAAAAAAAGAGAAGAGGGAGCCATGTGGCCGGCCACCTTGGTGTGGGCCATGGCCACATGGTTGGCTAATACATGAAATAAAAAGATGACTAAGTCATCTTATTTCCTCATCTTCACCCTTAGAATTTTCAAGAAACTTGAAGAACAAGAGCAAGCAACCATTCAGCGATGAGAGCCAAAAAAATTGAGGTCCAAAAATAACAATCAAAAAAATATTTTCTTCTAGCAATTCAACCAATTGGAAGGTCCTCTTCAACGTGGAGTAGTTGTTGGAACAAGTAAAGCACTCATTCTTGCAAAAACAAGTCCTAGCCGAGTGAAAGAAGTGGGTGAAGAAGGTATGGTTTAATCTTCTCTTTTATATGTTATGAATGGTTTGTGGATGTTGTAGTATGTAGAAATAAATGAAACTCATGAAAATATGGATGTTGGTGTTGAACCGTGTGTGTGGGTGTTGGCCGTGTGTGTGTGTGGTGATGTGGGAGTGATGAATGAATGGTATTTAGCATGTTGTTGTAGTGTGTAGAAATGGATGGAAATCATGAAAGTGGTATGTTGATGTTGTGGCCGTATGTATGGTGTTGGAACCGTTTATACGTAATATGTATGCCAAGAATGAATTAATTTTATTTAGCGTTTTGGTTGTTGTTGCGTGTGGATTCTATGTTGATAATGGAAGTTTTATGATTCAAGTTGAGGTTGTAATGGTTGTGGGCATATTTGAAAGTTAATGTAATTCTTATGTAGATTCTATATTTATGATGATGACATTGCTAACGTGTAGATTGTTGGTGTAGTTCATGAGTTTTGGAAGAAAGAAATGTGTTAGTGTTGTTTATGTGGAGTTGGGGAGATTTCGGATAAGGTGGTGGTGTGGTTAGATTGTTTGAAATATTATGTGAATTGTTTAAAGTGTCCTTGAATATTGTTTGAATGATTTCGGATTAGTAATTGAACGTGTGAGTATTGGTGTTAGTTTGATTATATGCGGTTGAATTGAATATAAGTGAATGTCGTCGCATTATGTGAAAGAAGGTTGTTAATGTTAGAATGCGTTTTGAATTAATGGTTGATGTTGTTAGAATGTTGTTGGTATTGTTGTTGATGAATTTGGCCGAGTTGAATTCTCGGGGTGTTGCATTGACAGGGGAAATGCTGCCCAAATTTCTGTAGAATTAAGTGCTAGTTTGGAAGCGAATTCTTAAGTACCTTTAGCTAATGGGTGGTTTAATGACGCATTGTAGATCTTGGGAAGTCCACGACGTAAGTTTGGATTATCTTGGACAGCGGACGAGGTATGTAAAGCTCACCCTTTCTTTCTTTCGCATGTTTTAGACGTAAGGGAAGAATCATGCGAGCCTCGGGGTAATTCTATTCTTGCGGTCCGAGCGTGTTTACGACTTTCATTCACCTCTTGATGTTAACCTTTTAATGTAGTTATGCCATGATCCTTGTGTCCTTTGTATGATTGAACTTTAAATGTTACATAAAAAAATTTTGTGTAAAAGATTCTGTAACTATGAACGTCCGTAACTTTCACAAAAGGGCTCGGATCGCCTCGATATGCTCGTAGAAGGTTCCGTAGCGTATGATGACTCTAACTTCCATAGGTGGGCTCGGATTGGTTTGATACTTGTCCGTGGGCCCCCGAGACGTTCCTTTGTATAGTTCTAATAGCTTGTTTGAAAGAACCTAATATACTTACCATTCCGACCCCCGAGTATGATTACTTATTCATTTACCGAGTCTGAAATGAAGATTGTTATGCATATGATTCCGATACGTAGCTATGATTTCTAAAGTTCGGTTTGATATGTTCCGAGTGATGTCCGAAAGGTAATTGCTATAACTATTGTCCCGATTTTCGAATGATAGTTCGTTTACTTTGTTTCATCGAGTCTTTGAAATGATTTATGTGCATATGGTTTCTCACTACTCTGCTCGTGCATGCCTCAATGCATCTTTCACCGAGTCCCGGGCCGGGTACGTATTCGTGCACAGTTTCACTGCATTGTTCACCGAGTCCCTCATTAGAGGGCCAGGGATGGTGTATATATATATATATATATATGATGATGTGATGATATGGGGATGGCGGCCAGGATGGCATCTGATGATTCTATTCACCGAGTCCCTCACTAGAGGGCCGGGTACGGTATATACATATGATTATATGATTACTATGCATGATGATTATATGACTTCATTCACCGAGTCCCTCACTGGAGGGCCGGGTACGCTATATGTATATAATGATTTGATGATATGATATTGACACGCATAACATATGATTCAAAGGCAAGTTTTAATTTTCTGATTACTATACTTATTTCGATAAATTCCAGTTCGGTTATGATTCTGTCTATTGTACTCCGTGGTTTACATGCTAAGTACATATTCCGTACTGACCCCCTTTTTTTGGGGCCTGCGTTTCATGCTGCGCAGGTGCAGATACTTGTTTGGGTGAGCTGCCAGCTTAGGATCCCTACTCAGCGGTTTTGGAGTGCTCCTTTGTCCTGGAGCCTACACTTTGGTATAGATTCTTTTGTTGTATATATGTATATATGTCTATTAAGGGGTACGGCGGGGCCCTGTCCCGTCATATGATTCTGTTATTACTCTTAGAGGCCTGTAGACATAAATGTGGGTTGTGGGTAGTATTGCTTAGTTGTGTCTGCGTTCTGTATATTCTCAGGCTATATGTATGATGTATGTACATATGTGTGCGTGATGTCGTGCCTTCCGGTATGTATAAGTTCTCATTATGTTTGTTATGATCTGATTGTAGTTGATAGATGGGTACGGGTGCCCAGCTCGGGCACTAGTCACGGCCTACGGGGCTGGGTCGTGACACAACCATTTTTCACTTTATGTCTAATTTCACAAAACCCAGCCTATTTCACATCCGATGACCTCGAAAATCATAACACCTGTCCTCGCGGGTCAAATATACACTGATGTAGCTCGGGAAAGAGTCAATGAGGTTAAACTAGCCGTAACGACCAAATGAGTCATTATATTAGATACCAATTAAACAATCGCTCACCCTCGAGTGACAAGGAAGAGAACGAGGAAAGATACCTGAGCCCGCAACAACTGGGGATATCCAAATACATATCGCGCTCCTCCTAATAGGGAGGATGCTCATCGCACAGAATTGAATCCCAAAGAATGATATAGGAACCATCATAATGGTACTCCTTCAACCTAGAAACATGGAAAATCGGATGAACACCCGGCAGGCCCGGTGAAAACTAACTCATGAAATACCAGATCAATACAACAGATGGTCTCAGACAGGACAATACACCTCGGGCTCGCTTTACCAGTCACAACTCTCTAAACTTAGCTCAAGCTCCAATTCTCATATCTCCGTATTCGAATTTCCCCCACCACTGATCCTCGAATAAACAAATTCTTTTTTGCTCTAATTTTCTGATTTGATAAAACCGCAACTCTGAACCCGATCAATAGGTTCCACAAACACTTTCCCAAACCAACGCAATCCTTCGAAATATGGCCACAAACCATAGCCCATTCTGAATCGGAAAGATAATCAGATATCCGCTAACCTTTCTTTCGCACTTGCTAAAGGCGTTTTTCGCTCCGCGATTTCTTAAAAACACATGAACATACACTCCACAAACTTGAAACCATGACTCACTCTCGCCAGAAAGAATCCTTGATCTATCTGAGATCTCTACGCAATTTCATCAAAACTGATCTTACTGACAGCCAACTTGGCTAGTTCCAAGTCTTTTTAAACCTTGAATCCCAATACAGGAACCATACCACTGAATATCTCGCCTAGCAAAGTTCGTCGGAACCCAACTGATCACTATACAGACCTCTAGCACCACAGTTCCTCCTCAAATTCGTACTAAGCTCATTGTAAAACATTATTCTATCCAAGCAACTATTCTCAGAAAATATCATCAAATCCATTAGAAAATCTTGACAAAGCTCGGTAAAACTGTCATACCTCAAATCTGAGCCGAAACGTATTGAATCCTTAAATATCTTCCTAGAAATATAACCATAGACCATTAAGCTTAACTCGAACAATGCTGACCCTGAATGAATGCACAACTCTCGAATATCACCTGTCATGCCCTATTTTTAACGGATTAAAATTAGTTCACAACTTATGACTATATTTCCTCTGGTTTTGTAAAATTTTCAGAGCCGCCACCTAATTTTAGGGAATATTAGGAAACCATTTGTGAAAATGTAAACTCCATTTTTTAGTCTTTGAAACCTGTGAGATTCTAGGTAAGGGTTTTATTTACCCCGAGGGGAAGGTATTAGGCATCCCTCAGAGCCTATCCGAGGACAGTCTTTAAAATTAGTTTAATTAACACTAGAGGGGTATTATTTATTTATTTATTTATCATCACCTATTTAAAGAATTGCGGAAAAGAAATTACTCTCTCAAAACTATTCTAAAAAAAGGGTTTTTTTTTTTTTAATTTGTAATTGTAACCATGTGAGTAAATGCATATATGTAAAGGAAGTAGTTAATGCTAATGTGTGCATGAGAAAAGTATGTATGACATTTTATTTTATATAAGAATAACATGTATAATATAGAATAAGGAGATGTATATTTTTATACAAAAATAATCTACCTGTGTGATAGTATATCCTAGGTGAATGCTAAAAAAAAATTATAGTTATGACAACACGGTAATACTATATGTGTACATATAATGAAAATGCGACTAAGGGAATTAATAAAAAATAAGATAGTACAGGTATGGTATGCGCGTATGAAAATAGTATGTTGGTACACCCATAATAAAGGAAAGCAATTAAGACAAGATGTAAAATTATATGTATTAGGAATATATATATATATATATATATATATATATATATATATATATATATATATATATATATATATCGAAAGAGTACGTATGTATATTTTAGAAGATGAGGTATAATATGATTATTGTATATAATGCATACTAAAGATAAGTATTTATAATATAACGTACATACGTATGCATGTGATGAGAAAATGATTAAAGGTATTTAAAGTAAGAATAGTATACATTCCTGTAAAATAGGATCTTTGTATATAAAGTAGAGTATATACCTTGTAGTTCTTGAAAATACTTGGACCACTATACTTGGATCCTAATATGATTTCTTGTTTTCAACTTGAAAAATAAAACCTGCTCGACGTTAGTGCAAAAAGAACAAATTCTGAAAATATGTTTTGGGTCACTAAAGTTCTCATTTTTTTTTTTACTCTCCAAAAACTGGTGTTTTTATCACTTCTAAAAAAAAAATCCATGTGTGGGCCTTTGCATAGAATATGCCTAGCTCTTGCTTGAAACACTTGAAAAACGTTGTCAGCAAATTCGAAAGAAGTCTCCAGTTTCTCATTTTAGAAAAATCCAATTTCTTACATCCTGAAAAAAGTTGACATCATTTATGTGACTACTCTAATACTCCTAATCCGAATAAATGCACTGAGTTCAATATCTTAAAAAAGAGCGTAGGGATAATGACCAAACTTACTAATATACGTAAGTCAAGTTACGCGTTCAAAACAAAACTACAAAAATCACAAATTCACAAGAGTGTTAGTCAAATAATATAAATAGCATGTATCAAATAATATGGAGGCTTGAAGTTTGGGATAAGGAAGAAGGACGGGGACTCGAGACGTGAAAGTAGGGGGACGACTAGACACGAGCAAATAAATCTTTCGATTTTGCTCCTATGACACAGGCGAGAATTAGAGTTGAGCCACAACTCCAACAAACTCCCATGTTGTTCATGTAAAAAAAAAAAGGATTAGTAACCATTCTCAATCAAGAAGAAATAAAGTGAACAAGAAAATGGACCTATTAAATTATTTAAATGGTCTTCCCAGGAATCTAGCTCTAGATTAGCTCAAACTCCAAATACATACATAGCTTATAGGAGGCATACTTTATATTCACAAGGCTCTATACATGAAAATATACAGTCAAACAAATATTACTCTATTATCATCTATCATCGCTGCCTCCATTATTATCATGAATCAAGAAAGAGAAAAAACAACTATTATTATCATGAATCAAGATAGAGAAAAAACCACCAACAAACACAAAGAAACAGAGACGGTAAAAAAAAAAAAACAACATATGGAGTAGTTGTTGAGGTATATAGTAGTACGTTTTCCATGGTCATATGATTCATTAATTTGTAAGAAAATTAATGCGAATCCAAGGGTTGTTGATTTATGATTCCATTTTTTTTTGGAACAAGCATACGGTAAATAGAGAGGAGCAACCACCCTCACAAAGAAAATCCCATAACTCTCTGTTTTGCCTTAATTGTTTTCTGGACTAACCTTACTTTGCTTGGGAAATGTTTTTCCTTTTTTTTTTTTTAGTGCTTTCGAGTACACAAAAAATGAGACCTCCTTTTGAGTAAGCACAGCTTGTTCAGAATAACAAGATTACAAAATCGCAAATGACTTACTTCAAAAGTTCAAAACGAACCCTACAATACCAACAGGCAGACTATGCAAAAAATCATGTTGAAACAAACTATCACTCTCTTTAATTCTTTTCAAATTTTTAGCGTCATTAGAACGCCTAGGAAACCTTGTTATCCGGGCATAAAGAGAAAACAAACTCAGGTAGTACATAATAATTTATCCGTCTTACACTTTGCTAATAATTTTTTTTTTTTTTAAGAAAGGTCACGAAAGAGAAATAAGAAACCATCACTAGATTCACACATATTTTAACTTCATGAATGGATGAAGAGGACAAGCAGACACTCTCATAGAACTCATTTACTAGTCAATCATTAGAACCACAAGCTAGAGAAAATATACTTAGCACACAACGGACTTCAAAAACGATGAAACAACCCGCTGTTCTTTATTAGTTTTCAACACCCTTAAATTCTGGAAGCCAAGCCAATTACGTCAAAGAAGGTAGCAGGTTCATGTCAAAAAAATGTTTTTTTTTTTTTCGAAAAGCAGAAGGCTACTGGCACGCCCAGTGGGAAATCAGACACAGTAAAAAACAGCAGCTCCTTTTTTTTAATCAAAACAGTAGCTTTTCTCAAGCAAAACCACAATTCATACTAGCTATTTATATACTAACTTCTGAATATAGTTAACTCATAAATCCCCCTTTTTTATCTTGAACCATTGCTAAGGTACACATATTCTAATAAGGTGGCAAACATAGAATCCTCCTACCACACTTGGCCCATTTTAGGTTTCATAACACATAAGGGAAAGAGAACACTTAAACAAAGATTTCATGAAAGCAGGGCAACATCATATATGAAAACCGTGGCAAAAGTTTTTATTCAAGGAAGGGGAGTGCCAAATCACATTAAGGAGGAGCAATCTCAACCAAACCAAGCAAACGACGAGAAATACTTGAACGACTACATTTCTACTTCTTATAAAATTAAAGACGAAGATAGGGCGAATGTGATTACCTTCTCCGTGACAGCGAACTAAGGCTATTGTCGTTGTCGAGTCTCTGAATCCACTTGAAAGCTTGTTGTTTCAGCCGAGAACTTGAAAAGAGATTTTGACAGCCAAAAAGAAACTCAAAGTTAAAAGAAGATTTTCTCTGAGTATGGAAGCTTTGAAAGAAATATTCTCTCGATGAAAGCTTTGTTCAAAGGGGAGTTTTCAACCAAAAAAAAACCCTGTTCAAAACAGCCCACAAGGGTCTGTATTTATAGAAAAAAAAATACTAAGGTGTTTCTAAAGCTTGAATTCGAAGTTCAAAAAAAAAAAAAAAAAAGGGGGGGGGGGGGGGGGGAATTTGGGAAATGTCTTTCAACCGACGAGATGATGAAAATGGGGATGGGCTTACCTCGAAATTGCACATGGATCTGCAAGCTTTCGCAGATGGAGTGTGAGAAAAGAGAGTAGCGGATTTCGTGGGATGTTCTTTGTGGCGGTGGTGAAGTGATGGAAGTGACAGGGAGTGGGGTGGTGGTGACGTTGGGGTGGCGAGTGTTAACATTGAAAGGGAGAGGAGAGAGGAACGTTTGGTTCGTTAGGTTAGAGATGAAATGGGACTAATTTTGGGACTTGGGGGGATTTAGTTTAGGGGGTTTTGGGCCCGGGTCAGGGGGAAGTTGGGGCTGGGCTGGTTGGGGATTTGGGCTGAACGGGTGGAGGGGGATTTTGTAGAATAGGAATAGATTTGGCCCAATATTTTAGGTAGATAAATTAATTTCTAACCCCCTTTTTACTC